>NW_020954571.1:22442857-22472393 GCF_900497805.2 Vombatus ursinus | reverse complement strand
AGGAAGGAAGGAAGGAAGGAAGGAAGGAAGGAAGGAAGGAAGGAAGGGAGGGAGGAAGGGAGGAAATAGGGGAGGGAGGGATAAAAAAGAATTTACATAACTATATAAAAATAAAGAAGACACTGGGTTCTTATCCTGTTAGTCATCAAACAAAATTCTTGAGAACTTCTGATAGAATATGGCAAGGCAGGATGGTGAATGAGAGACTAAGTTATAATGTGCTCATGAAGGGATGAAAGAAACAATACAGCCAGAACCCTCGCAGGTCAAGAGTTCTTCTAATGTTCTTTTCTCAGTCAGATCAAATATTTCTTTCTGCTTCTCTGCATCTTCCTCATTCTTGGAGGCTGAACTCAAATTTTACCACTTCCATAAAGCCGTCTCTAACCACTCTGACCTGAAATGATCTCTATTTTTTCTGATTTATATGCCACTTTCTCAATAAGTTTGTGCTCTATTTGATACATGAGTGCAAGGATCATATGTTATATTTTTCTTGTCCTTTGTCATGTCTAAATCATGATCAAGTGCATAGTAAGGACTAAATACATTTTTACTGATTTTTTTTAACTGAATGGGCATCAAAAATGTTGCCTGAGTGAGAGTTTAGTGTAAAAACTTAGCACAGTCAAAATGAAATATCTTTGACTAAGCTGACTTTCTGAGACTCCCAATTCCATACAGTAGAGTCCCAATTCATTTGACAGAAGATCAGCTATTCACATATCACTGTTGTCTATCTCATGTGAGAACTATTTATGCATGTGAGTTTTTAGATATTCATAAAAAAGTTATAGTTTGGAGACTGAGAAATAAATATATCCTAAACTGGTCCAAACCCTCGAAGGATTCCAAAAATCTCTATTGCCAAGCAAAAGAAAGGTATGATTGAAGAAGGGCCAAGCCTCCTTGGCAAACAATTCAATTTTGCTTTCCTCCTTGTTTACCAAATGCTGCTAATTATCAGTGCTATCTAAGGAACTGTAAAGTATTTTATCAGTTGCAGCATTTTGCAGCATTTTGTCTAAAGCTCTTAACTGTCATAAATGCACACGGCTATCCACCAACCTTGAATAATAAATAATTATTATGTTAGTGACGGATTTACTTTGAAAAAACACAAAAGGCCACTAAACCTGGAGTTTCCTGCCCCACGTAATGTGCATAAAAGAAATGAGATCAGTAATCACTGTCAACAGTTTCTTGTAACTAAGAATTGAATCATTTATCTGTCCAGCATGTGTAAATTATCATCATTTTCTATTCTGCAGGAAGGCCTAACAGCAATTTATGTTATAAAAATAATGAGATATGAGGATTTAATAGAAATAACTACATATTGCTTCTACCTGGGAACATCCTACTCTGGAATAATGCAGAATTGCTTGGTTTACGTGTTCAGACGTCGAAATCTCATTGTTTATAGTTGGCTTCCTTATTTGCTATATCTGTTTTCCTCAAACCTCTGCTAAGCATCATATGAACAAATAGCTCACTTATTATATTTATGAGATGACCTTTCCTTCCTTGCTTCAACGGTACTTTCCCTTTATGACCAACAAAGATAATGCCATGAAGCAAATGAGTCTTAAGCACTGAGTAATAGTTGAGGTTCTGACTTAGCCAAGGAAAACATTATCAGAACTCTAAGTTTTCTCCATATTTAGCATATCTTCTCAGGGAGAAGACTAAGTGTGTGTGTGCACACACATGTGCGTGAGTGTGTGTGTGTTTGTGTGTGTGTTTACCCCCAAGATAAATGTATTTAAACTTTCAATGCTCAACAACCAGGATTTAGAATGTTTTCAGTTATTTAGGTGCCATTGGCCTTCTGTAGGGACCCAGGACATCCTTCAGCAACAAAGGAATAGGTTTCTTCAGTCCTTTGGCTCATTGCAATTAAGATTGGGAGATTCTTGAATGTTTGGGAAGATTCATTTTAGGGGAAACTGCTAAACAGGAAATATTCTTCTCTTGACCTTTAGGGCAGGTTTGTTTCTCTCATAACCTGAAATTCTGAAATAAAATGAGGATACAACTTCATTTTTCCACCAATGAAAAGGAAGGCATAGAAAGTCAGGTAGAAGAGGTAATGACTTGAGTGCAACCTTGACTATTCTTGTCTTTTAAGCTGGACAACCATGTTTGAGCCCGCTGTCTTCACTTCAGGCTAGTTGATAAAGGATGAAAGTTAGACATGTCAAATTTTTGTGTTCACCTCCAGGAGTTTCTGAAACCATGTGGGAAGAAGATGAAGCTCAGCTGCTCAAGGTTGGATACATAACTCTAAGATGAATCAAGAAAAATACTGTCAGATATCCTTTTTGGTACACTTTGTGTTTGGGGATTGATGTCATATAGAACACAACTATGATTTTAATAAAAAAGATATACTCAATCAGGAGAAGCATGTCATTCTTCCCTACTAAAGAGGAGGGGTCCTGAGGAGGTAAAGGTATAGTTGTCATATTAAAAAATCTAATGCCTAGAACAGAATAAATATAAAATATTTTAAAACTTCCTATAATCATAGATTTAAAGATGAAAGCAGATTTTTGAGATGTTCCAGTCTAATCTCTCTCATTTTTAAAAGAAGGAAGCTAAGACCTAGAGGACGTAGAGTGATTTATCTAAATTCACATAGGTAGTTAATGTTAGTGTTGAAATTTTGTTCCTTTGATTCCAGATTCATTCTTCTTTTTTTTTTTACTACAATCGGGAACCATGTCCTCATTGAATGTAAGTTGAGTAGCACAGTAGAGAAAGCCATAGACATATCTTTTGGAGAACTCAAATCCATGCCGAGATTCTTATTCCTCAGAGACAAGTATACCTCCATACAGTAACTAGCAGAAAGTATTTATGGCAATAAATTCCTGGGCAACCCTTGTAAGTCAGACATGGTTGGGAGCAGGATTGTTGTAGGGTGATCAGTTACAATCATAGAATATTAGAGTTGGAAAAGACTTTAGGAATTATGTAAGCCAGGAGTCCTCAATCTTGTGTGTGTGTGTGTGTGTGTGTGTGTGTGTGTGTGTGTGTGTGTGATAGACCCCTTTTGGCTGTTTGGTGAAGTCTATGGATACCATTTCACAATCATGAACTTGAATGAAAATAAAAACTGCAAACCATTAAGAAGGAGACCAATTACATTAAAATTTGCTTATCAAAATGTTTAAGAAAAAATTCCCAGACCTCAGGTTAAGAACTCATTCATTGTGCAGATGAGACATAGACAAGTTAAACAATTTGACTAAGATCCCATAGCTCTATAATGGCAGAGAGAAAGATAGAACCTGGGGCTTATGTGTGCTTTCTACTATATTACATTGCCTGGAAACAAACTCACCTTTAAAAGAAGCATTACTTCCTCCTCCTCAATTAACCAACCTATCAATCAATCAACAATCATCAAGCATTTATGAAGTTACTTCAATGTGTCAGGTTAGATGCTTGGTATAAAAGACAAAAACAAACCAATCCCTTCTCTTAAGGAGTTTACATTCTATCCAGTAAGATAACATGTATGTATGTATGTATGCATGCATGTGTATATGCAAAATCATTACATAATGCTAAATATACACAAAACAAAAAAAAAGGTCATTTGTGAGAGAAAGCATGTACTTCTGGGAGAATCAGGAAAGGTTTCATGTAGAATATGGTGCTTGAGCTGAACCTGAGAGAAACTAGTGATTCGAGAGGCAGAGATGAGGAGAGAAAGCATTCAGGCACAGGGCATAGCCAGTGCAAAAGCATAGGAACGGAAGATACAGTACCATTTGTGAGGAATAGGAATTGTCTGTTTGGCTGGACTGAAAAATACACAAACTGAAATGATGCACATTGTTAGTAAGTTTTGCAGGTGGCAGTCTATGAAGGATTGGAATTTTCACTTTATTTCAGAGATAACAGGGTGCCACTAGAGTTTTTTGAGCAGATGAGTGATATGGTCAGTCATCATCATCATAGCTGAGTATAACTTTAAGGTAGACAAAGTTTCATTATTTCAATACATCTTCTAAACCACTTTGTGGAGTAGGCTCTGATTAAAAGGATAGATAGATATCCTTGAATAAAACATTAATTTTTTAAAAATAAGCTTATTCTCAAACTCAGATACTTTAAAGGTTAAAGTAAAGGGGGATAGAGAGAATGCATTTCAAAACAGGAGAAAAAAGAAAATAATATATCTCTTGTCTCCATAAAGAAAACAAGCATAAGAGTGATATGAAAAATTACAATTTCAGTGCTGACTCCAGTGGAAGCAGACAGCAACTAGCAAGTGGCAATTAAACTGTTCAAATAATTCTGTCGAAAAAAATTAGCAGCATTATTGAGGAAGGCTGGTTGTTTCTGAAATGTCTATGGCAGAAATGCCTCTGTGCAGGCTGGGGCTGGTATTGATTCTGAAACAATCTTCCCCGTGATAAATGAGAATGCGCTCAGGAGAGGATTCAGTCACGAGAGCTCCCAGATCAATCAGCTTGTCAACAGGCCGACTAAATTCAATTTTTATTCTTGGTAAACTCTTATTTGGTGGCAGACCATTGTTTCTTTGGAAATTGCTTCACAAAGGCCGAGGGGCACGCGTGAGAACATGGAAAAAGATAATCTTTTCAAAGCATGTTAAAAGTTAAGATTTGGGGTTTATGACTTAGATGGAGGAAATCTGATTATATGAGGTTGGCACATAGCATGTCTCACTGTCTGCTTAAAGGAAGCCTCCACCTGGTGCTAAGCCCCCAACTCATCTAAGACCAGCCACATTGATTCTGCTCCACTACCATATATCCCCCTGTATCCTCCCAACCTCAAAGGCTATAGGGCCACCTCAGAAAGAAACATCCAAGAATTCAAATATTGTAGTCCCTAGTACCATAAAAGACAAGGAAGAAATTTGAATCTCCCCATGTATGCACTCTGAAAATCACAGAATTTAGAGCCAGAAAAGTGATCATCTAATCTAAGCTTCTCCTTTTATAGATTAGAAAACAGAGACTCAGGAAGGAAAGTATCCTGCCCAAAGACACACATTTAGCTTGTGGTTGAGTCAGCACAAGAATCCAAGTTTTCTGTATTCAATGTTCTTTCTACTGACCTTCAATGATTACTCCCATAAAGCAAGGACTGCGTATTACACATTTTTGGTTTCTCCACAGCACCCAGAAGATAGTAGGGGTTTGGCAAATGTTACTTCAGTCAGTGAATCATGCTACAATTCCTCCTCTGTGATGCTAAGGGAGATCTAAGCAGGGATCTCTTGGTAATTTCTCACCTTCAGTTCTTTCATGCGGAACAGTAACATTTGCAAAAAAGCACCAATGGTTCCTGACTCAAGAGTGAGTCTGAAAAACCCAATTCCAGGCAATTATATTCAGATCAATAAACATTTATTAAATACCTGCTATGTATACAGTGCTGGATTAGCCAGTAGAAATACAAGAATGGGAATGGGGTAGGGAGAAATAATGGACTCATTTCCTGCCCTCAAGGAATTTACAAACTATTGGGAAATAATCAGTATGCACTAATAACTATGAGGCAAGTTACAGCAACATGGTATAGTTGAAAGAGACCTGAGTTTGGAATAATCAGAGGATTTAAGGCAGCTAGGTAGCAGAGTAGGTAGAGTTATGAGCCTAGAGACAGGAAGACCTGAGTTCAAATCTGGTATCAAACACTTACTAGCTGTGAATTATTTAATCTCTGTTTGTCTGAGTATCCTCAACTGTAAAATGGTGAAAAAAAATAGCTCCTACCTTCCAGAGTTGTTGTGACAATCAAATGAGATAATATTTGTAAAAAGCACATAGCACCATGTCTGACTTATAGTAGGCAGCTCATAGATGCTTATGTCCTTCTTTCCTTGAGCTGGAGTCTAGCCCCTGCTACTTATTCCCTATATGACATTGAGTAAATCATTTAACCTCTCTGTGCCTCAGCTTCTTCTTCTTTAAAAATGTCCTCTACATTACCGTCTGGCTCCAAATCTGGGATCCTGTGTCCATATGAGAGATACAACAGAATGAGCTGAGTGATTATCTAATAATAAAAGATTATTTAATCCAACTACTTTATTTTACAAATAAGGAAACAAGTCCAACAAAGGGAAATGATGTCTTTAAGGTCAAACACTAGTTATATACAACTAGTGTCAGATTTGAGACTAGAACCCAGGTCTTCTGATTTTCAGATTGTGTTTCCGTTGCATAATTAGTTTTTCAAAAGTTCAACACTTATATCTTCTCTTAGAATTCTCTCTTCATCACTCATGTTTACACTCTCATGGATTCTAAAGTATGTAGTGTCCTCTATTGGGAACAGCCTCCTGTTTTTGTTTGGTCCATTTCGGTATTAGCATCTGCAATGAGGAAGTTAAGAGTTCCATTCAACTTCTTCATGGTCAGACTACATCTGGAGTACTATATTTATTTCTGGGTATATTGTAGGAAGGTTGTAGTCAAGATGGGACATGTTCAGAAGAGAATGACCAGGGTTGGTTTACATAACTAGGGATGTTTAGCCTGGAGAATAGAAAACTTAAGAGAATATTATAGCTTATCTTCAAGTATTTGAAGGGCTATTATGTGAGAAAGGGCTTTTTCTGCATAGCAGAAGAAGACAGACATAGGAGCAATGAGTAGAAATTACAGAGGACCAGAATTCAGATTGACATGGAGAAAATTTTCCCAATAATCAGAGCTGTATGAAAATGTGATGGAGCTGCTCTGGGAGATAATGGCTCCTCCATCACTAGACAACTTCAGAGAGACTCTAAATGTCTACTACCTAGGATTGCTAAGTAAAATAGATCCTTCGGTAGGTAGAGACTGGCTAGATGACTGCTAAGGACATTTTGGATTCTGTGATATTAAGAACTTTTGATAATGTTCCTTGGTTATGTCCTAACACAGGAGTATGAAGAAGAGAGGAAACTGATCTCATAGGTAATTGGAAATTGGCTATATTTTTGGATATTTTCATTTTAATAATGAGGAACACAGAACATGATGAAGGTTATGCATAGACTTTAGATCTGAAATGCACCTTCAAAATCATATAATTGGATACTACCTGGTCTCATCTCACACATGTGAAAGATAAAGACCAAAAAGGGGAAATGATTTAGCCCAGGTTAACACATGTAGTAAATTGCAGACCTGGGATTCAAACCTGAGACCTGTGATTCCAAATCATAAAATCTTAGATTTAAAGCTGGAAGGGATCTTAGAGTTTATGTACTCTAACCCCCTTATTTTACAGAGAAGAAAACAGTCCCAGAGAGATATACTGACTTATCCAGGGTCACACAGCTAATAATTATTGGAGTTGGTTTTTTCAAAGATAATTATAACAACAACAACAATAATAATTAAAGGAGCTAATATTTATCTTGTGTTGGCAGATCTATTATCTCATTTGATCTTCACAAGAATATCATGGGGCAGGTGCTATTATTATTATCATCCCCATTTTACAGATGAGGGAAATGAAGCTGAGAGAAGTTGCCTAGTGTCACACAGTATCTGAGGCAGTATTTGAACTCAGTTCTCTTGAGTCTAAATACAACCCTTTATCAGCTTTGAACTTAGATCGTCAATTCCAAATCTGGCACTTGATTCACTACACCAAATCTTGTGTTCTGTTCACTACACCACATACAATCTCTTGAACATTTCTGTGGCAGTCTCATATAGACAATAACATAGGCAAAAACCTCCAGTAATATGGAGAAAAAAGACATCTCATCTTTCATCTTCTATGGTAAACAAGGTCACATTATTAGAAATCCTCTAGTGGCCTCCACATCTCTGTTTTTAAAGGAAAAAAACAATTCTATCCAAACAATAAGAAACCTCTAGCAAACAAAGCAAAGCCGTTTGGTGGAAAATATTGTTCTCTGATTCTTGTTCAGTATAGGAATAGGGTGGGGAGTATCTTATTTCAGTGCTGTGCTTTAATGTGAAAAATGACCCATATTCTCTATCCTTTAAACTATGAGCACATGAACAGAATAGTGGAACTTAATAATGTTTTGTTGAATTCCTAGTAAAAACCTGTTAGTTCCATTTCTTTTCAAAACAGCAAAAGGGGAGGAGATATAATATACTAGACTCATATGTCAAGCTAATTAAAATGGTAAATGCCAATAATGACATCTGACATTACTTTTCAACACTAACTTATTATTACATGACTGCTTGCCCCCAAAAATATTTATTCATTTTCCCCACACACTTAATTCCCCCCTCCCTCTGAAATGTAAAGCATGGCTCATTCGTCCTAGCTTCTTCCTTCATTATACATATTTGGGGAGTGGCATTTCTAGTGTATGGTATAATTAGAGTATCACATTCCATGCTGAAAGCAATATTAAGTTACATTTAGGAAACAAAGACTATTACATGTTTTTTTCCTAATTAAAATAAAAAACAGAATAAAGCTGCACATCTGGTATATTTTAGTTTTGGGATATGTAATATCTCTGTCCTTCTTAAATGCTGTCTACTGAAAACCAAAATGAACAACTTTAGGAAGTATACTCTTCTCACTGAAACCTGAAGCTTAAAGAGAGTGCTTTGTGTATAGATTAAAAATGGATGGGAAAAATTGATAGATATTGAAACAAAGAAATTCCTTCCTTGAGACCACATGAGGTGGGGAAGATGAGAGGAGGTGTTAGGGGCCTGTTGGGACACAACGTAACATGTGGGGGACCTAGGAAGAGTTTAGGGTTCACATGAAAAAAAACTTAAAAGAGCAGCTTATAAGCAAGTAGCCATTCAGCTAGGGTCCTGGAAATGGAGGGTGGCTCAATCTGTGGCCATCATCTCAAAGATAGCCATCATACATCTGGTGTGGAGGTGGCAGCCAATTCTTTTACATCCTTGACATTCACTTTAAACTCATCAACTTTGTTGTGAGATGTAACTTTAAAAATGAATGGAGAATTTCCCTGATCAAACATAGTTCAAACTTCTCCATAATGTGGGGCCAACTTTGGCCTTTAGCACAGTGCACACCACATGAAGCTGGATAGGCTTACTTAATGCTTTTTCATGTGTCTAAGGCCCACAATGAAGAAAGGAAGAGGTTTCCAACATGACAGAGGGAATGAAATTTCTCTTCAATATAAAGCAAAAGTCTAACTGATTCAAGATTCCATTCCTGACATTTTTTTCCGTGGGACTTTTCTCCTCTTTTCCATTCTAAGTATCCTCAGCTACTTCAACAGTCCTTGTATGACATGCTTTCCA
Organism: Vombatus ursinus; assembly: GCF_900497805.2. NCBI lineage: Eukaryota > Metazoa > Chordata > Mammalia > Diprotodontia > Vombatidae > Vombatus > Vombatus ursinus. The sequence goes on along the minus strand of NW_020954571.1, from coordinate 22,463,133 downwards.
GTATTGCCACCATTCTAGTTACCCTCTGAAGTACATATTTCATTTTGTCTGTGTCCTTCTTAAAACAGAATGCCTAGAAATGAACACAATGCTGCAGATGTGGCCTAAGGAAGTACACAGTGGAACTGAGCTGAACTCAATCTAATGGAAGTTCAACCTGTCAACCAACACATGGAAGTATGTACAAGCTAAAATCCCATATTCCCAATGGATATATCTATAAGATATGAGAATTACATGAGGAATATCCTACAGGCCATAATGATTTCTATCATCATCTTCTTTAATCTGATGCTATGGAGACACTAAGATAAACCAGAACACCCCCACAAATTATTGCTTCCTTCTGTTCCCCAAACCCCAACTATGACCATAAATTGGAAATGTAGCTTGTTGTGTTATATACATACATATATATGCATATATATATGTTTGTGTATATATGTATATATGTATATGTATACACACACACACACACACATATATATATATATATAAAATCATAAATCCATAAGGGATCCAAGAGGTCCTCTTTCCTAACTCCTTACCCAATACATGAATCCCTACTATAGCAGCTTTCAAAAATAGTTACTTGACTTACATTTGAATTCTTCAAAAGGGGAAACTCGTCTTGCAAAGAAAGCTATTTCATTTTTGGACAGACCTAACTGTTAGAAAGATCTTCCTTATGCTGATTTGGAATTTACCACCCTGTAATTGCATGCCATTGTTTCTAGTTCCCCTCTCAAAACATAATGTCTAATACCTCTTCCCCCTTAGAGTCTTTCAAATATTTGAAGTTTATAATTAATATTCTTCTGATGTTTCTCTTCTCTAGGCTAAACATCTTTGGTTCATTCAAATGGTCCTCAGATGATAAAGTTCCTTGTTTCCTCACCATCCTGGTCATTCTCCTTTCTAGTCTATAAATGATTCTCAAAGTGTGATGCCTAAAATTCAGCATCATACACTAGGTGTGACGTGATTATTGTAGAGTAGAATATGACTATAACCTTTCTTTTTCTGGAAACTATCCTTCAATTATATGTACTCTAAGACTGAACTATTTTTTCATCCTCACATTGAACAAAAATCTCTAAGTCATTTTTCTATGCTTTAAGGCATGCTTTCTCCATCCTTCACTGACATAGTTGTTGGTTTCTTCATTTGTTTTTGCCAAAGTATGTGCAAAACATCACATATACCTCTAATAAATTTGATCTTGTTAAGTTCAGTCCATCATTCTACCCTGTCAATATGTTGTTCCATCTTGATGGTTTCCCCAACATATTAGTTGTCCCTCTCTGATTTGTGTCAGGTGTTGATTTGACAATCCTACTGTTGGTTGACATCTGAGTTGCTGCCCTCTCTCTGAGCTCCTTGAGGGCAGGGACTTTGTTTTTGCCTTTATTTGTATCCCTGGTGCTTAGCATAGTGCCTAGAATCTAGTAAGCATTTAATAAATACTCTTTGACTGATTGATAAACTATATTGAAAAGAAATGAGGCCAAAGACAGAGAGCCTCTTGGCTCATTTCTCTATTTCATTGAGTATATCAATATGTATGGAAATTTTCAGAGAATAGGAAATAAGAGTCTTTTTGAAAAAGCCCTTAATAACATCTTTAAGTCAATAACTTTTCTCTGAAAGGAAGAAGATAACAATTAAACATGTAACCAAAAAACTAGTTAGTAGACCTATAATTGTGAATATCTCCCCTCTTTCTTCAAAGATTTTTTAACCATCCTCACTAGATAATTCAGTGAGGGTAAGTTCTATCCCTACACATGGATATCAGACTCCCTGCTACATATACAGGATCCTTAATTTAATAACGAACTTTGCTCTGATATGGCAAAATCTCAAAGCCTAGTCAGTTCCAGATCTGAAAATCTTCAGTAGTATTTATTGTCTGTGGGATCCAATTCAAAATCCTCACCTTGGCATTTAAAGCCCAGCATAATCAGACTCCAAATTCATGTACCTTCACAAACTTATTTAATATCATTCCTCTTCACACACATTTTGTTCCAGCCAAACAGGCCTATTAGCTGTTCCCTAGCTTCCAGATTCCATCTTCCATCTCCCTTCATTCACACAAGTTGTTCCCTAGACCTGGAAAACATTCCCTCTTCACTTCAGCCACTTAGAATCCTTAGCTTCTTTCAAGAGTTAGCTCAGGTACCACCAATCTCCTGCAGAAAGTTTTTTTCCTGAACCTCCTGACTCCTTTTCCAGGCCTGTTATTTAGTGCTCTCTCCCTCCAAATTCTTCACATTATCTTGCATTTACTTATCAGTGCATATATCAGTGAACCTCCTCACCATCTGGACCCCAAGGAAAATGAAAACTCCTTGAGGTCCCAGACTTTGATTTTTGCATCTCTAGTGCCATGAGTATCACAAGCACTTAAGAACTGTTTGAATTGAGGTGAATTGAGTTACAAGTTGTCAGAATGGAGTTCTACTTAGCATAATACCTAGCACGTAGTAGGTAATTAATAAATGCTAGTTGCTAGACTACTTGTATATATGATCACTAGATAGGTTAAATATAAGAAATATATTATGCTTTTGAGTTGTCGTTATTGTTGTTCAGTTGCGTATGACTCTTTGTGACTTCAAGGCCTGTACTTTCTCTAGGGTTTTCTTTGCAAAGATACTGGAGTGGTCTGCCATTTCCTTCTCCAGCTCATTTATAAATGAGGAAACTGAGGCAAAAGGAGTTAAGTGACTTGCCTAGGGTTATATTGCTAGTAAGTGTCTAAAGCTGGATTTGAACTCAGGTCTTCCTGACTCTGGGCCCAGAGTTCTATCCATTGAGCCACTTAGCTGCTTTTGGGTTTCTGAGTATATCCTTCCATTTCTTGCTCTTGATTTTAATACTCCTCTAAAATTCTACACTATTGGTGGTATAGTCATCATATTTCTTCAAATTTTTTGGCTTTTTTTTCCCTCAAATGACTTTCAGTTTTGAGAAAATTATGACAATAGAGAAAAAGTATGAATTGCAGTCAATCCTGACTGACTAGATGACTGGAATGTAACTGTAACAAATCTGGACCAGATTCTGATGCTTCTCAAGTTGTAATCATTTTTTCCTTCGGGGGAGAAAGGGACAACAAGGCTCTGGGGCCCCACTGTGTGAATCTGGAGTTCAAGGGGCATATTGAGGCAGAAGCCAGAAAAGAAGAAGAATGTAAAAGGCCTTTTCTCTGTCTCCACTTAAGGCACTCGCAACTGGTGAAAACCAGATTAAACTGTATGGGCTCTAAGAGATAGGACTGACACAAGGGAAGATGGATTCGTCCCTCGTCAATGAAATTCATAAGCCATGTCAAAGGTACCAGTTCATTTAAACCAGAGGTTCTTAACCTCTTTGGTGTCATGGACCCCTTGGACAGTCAGTCTGCTAAAGCCTAAGGACTCCTTCTAAGAACAGTGTTATTTTTTTAAAATTCATGAAATAAAATACATAGGATTACAAAGGAAATCATTTTATCTATTAAATATATACAAATATTTTATATATAAGTATAACATATTGAAAAACTATTATCAATTTTTTAAGTTGAAGGACCCCAAGTTGAGAATCCCTGATCTAAACAATACTGAAATCCAGTGGTTTCGTGGTTGTTTTGATCTACAAAGCAGAGAACAAATTTACAGTAGATCATTGCTCTAGATGATTAGACTGTCATGGATTCATGACTCAGTCTAGAGATATGAAGGCAACTAAGACATCATCTATTCCCCACCTTTTACAGATGTGAAAACTGAGGCTCAGAGATATCATAGGATCAAAGGATCATAGATTTTGAGCTAAAAGAAATTTTGAGGCTACCTAATTCAACCCTCTCATTTTAATGGGTGAAAAAACTAAGGTCTAGAGAATTTGAGATTTACCCAAGGTCACATAAATAGTAAGCATCAGAGGCAAGATCTGAACAGAGATCTTCTATCTTACAGAGACATTGCTACTTTCTTATCAAACTAATTAGGAAATTTTTTTCAGCTTTCTGCTTCACTAGATAGCACATGCGTACCTCAGTTTACCTAGTAGACGGCAATTCCAGCAAAGATGTGCATAGAAAAGTTTCTTTTCTTTTTTCTTTTAAAAAAAATCCTTTTAAAAGCACTCTAAGTGCTGGCTACTTAAAGGAACAAGGTCACCCCCTCATTTAGCTAGTTTTCCAATAACTGGTTTATCTTCTCTTTCTCCTGTTTCATGAAGAGATGAACCATGGGAACAACTTAGCCAGAAGCCTCAAGCGTCCTATGCCCCTGCCGGCAGCATTGGAATCGTGGTTGCTCCAAGCAGTCACTTTTAAAAATGCATATTTAGCTAATTCATCCTCTGAGTTTATGCCCCTGTGGCCCTACCAGGTGCAGTGACATAACTCATAAGAAATATTAACATTAGCTGTTTATCATGGAGTCGGTGAAACCCAAAAGCAATAAAAGTACAGGCGCACTCACTCAATTACCATTGAAATAAATATCACAAAAATTATTCAGTGTCAGAAATCTAATTTTGTATGATATTTCTATATATTTTAGCTGTTAATTTTTTCCCTCCAGTATTAGAGAATTAATATGCTCTGAATGCCCCTCTAGCTACACTGGAAAAAAATACTACTGATTTAGTTGAGCTACCCAAATCCATTAGACAAATTTCCTTTACAGCAAAGCATTGATGAATGGAATGTCCCATGCTAATGTAAGAATAATCAATTTAGAATGCTTATGACAATTAACAAAGCTGGAGATAAGCCTTGAAAGCACCATGCTTTGTCAGTCCTGATTTGGATTAAACTTGTGCTAATGGGATCATTTTTCTTCCAAAAGGTATTCTTTTTAAGCAGACCTATCAATTAATATGAATTATGCATGTATAAAAGTACTAATGTCATTAATTAGACAAATTAATTTTTATGATGCAGTGAATAGACTAACACTAGATTATATGTGATATCTTCCCCCCGGCACCCAGAGATTTGAAATAAATGAATAGTTTACATTTGTGTGGTTATTACAGACTCAATCAGGATTAATCAGAGACAGCTTATGGGCGGACAATATGGAGATGGCTTATATTTACGATCATTTTCTATACTGTGGGGTCACCCACAAAACTGGAGAGCCAGTATCTTAGATCACTTGAGAGAAACTTTAGAGAATCCCTTGCTGAGCCATAGTGAAACTCGAGGTGAGCTCTGGAAAATTGCTTCACAAAGAAATGTTTTTACTGATCCCCTTCCCCAAATTTTCATAGTGCCAAAATGGGGTGAAAGCCCAGGAGCTGAGATATGAGAAAACAAACACACTTCAGTTGTTTCAGCAGTAGAAATAGCTCACTGAACAAGTTGAATTTGACTGGGCCAATGTTTACCCTTTAACTGTGTGTCTGAGTAACAGCCCACTAATCCAATATTAGATACAACTCACCTTCAAATCCATGAAAACTTTGCCTCTCTCAGGCCTTGTAAGTTATCTAAACTATGGTAAGATAAGGAACATCCATGTTTTAATATTTGTATAGCTAACTACTTCCTCACTCATCTGTCACATAATTATAGTGTAATAGCAGAGATAAGGCTTGAGATTACACTAAAGTGTGCCAAGAATTATTGAACCATTATGAAAGTAAATCCAGCATCCTTCTTCTTCAATTTCCCTTTGCTACTTTGGACAGATACAGGTCCTCGAAGTCAATCTCATTTTAAGCTTTGTAACCTGGCTAATAAAACAGCTAAAATTTACCTGAACTCACATAACATGTGTGTTGTTGAATGGGGGACAGGGTAAGGGGTGGGGAGGGACATAATGAAATGGGTGAATCTATTAGTCTCCATAGAAGAGAGTTGAAGCTTTATAAAAAAAAAAAGCTATTTTGGATTTTTTTTCTGAACCAAACAACATTTTTCAGTGGTGATCCTGGGTCAAAAGTCCAGTTGCTAGGAAGAGCCTGAAATATCTAGGAGGGCTGATGGGCTGGGATTCTTCATGAAGATCATATCCAACTTAAATTCCTGTGAACTTTTAATACCTTATTCTTCTCAGGGAGTCTGCTCACCTAACACTTCAGTGGATTCTCTATATTTTCAGTGTTTAGGATCATAGATTTGGATAAATGAACCTCAGAAGTCATTGAGAACGACTGCCCCATTCTGCCTATGTGGAAATTGAGAGCTAGCAAAGTTAAGTGACTTCCCTAAGGTTGCACAAAAAGTGATAAGCAGCAGAGTCAAATTTGAACCCGTGTCCTTGCAGTGACACCCCAAAACTGAGAGTTTCAGGGATGATACATCATAGACTTAGAGACAGAAGGAAACATAGAGAGCAAATAGTTTAACCTTCTCAGGTGAAAGAAGAGAAAACTCAGGCCCAGAATGCCCAACATTATACAGATAGTAAGTGGTAGGGATGGTAGTAAAATCAGAGCTGGAATTTAAACTAAGGTTTGCTGACTTCAAATTCAGTATATTTTAACAGTATATTCCACTACTCTTTCTTTTCTTTGCCTTTTAAAGGATTTCCAGTCCAGTATTCTGCATCATTTCTTCCATTAAGGTGGGAGCAGAGATGTGCCTGAGCCTGGGAGCATGCAAAAGGCACTTAATGCACAATGCAAGTGAGTAGTGGTGAGCCGATCAGAAGGACAAATGAGCCAGAGCAGATCCTGGAGAGCTTTGGTGGTTAGGGCAAAGAGCTGGAGGAGGGACCTTGGAACGTGAGAAGGCCAGACATTGCAACAGAGACGGCTTCAGAGAGACTGAACTGGACTGTAAGTTACCATGAAAAAAAGGGGCTGTGTTGAAGTGGAAAGGAATGCGATTCCAATCTTCAATGTTCAGCCCCCATTTTCCTTGATTGTTTACCAAGGCAATCTCAGCAAGTTATAAACTCAACAACCCTTCATTTCTTCTTTCCCTGGGTACCAGATTAGAAGATGTGGGAGGGGAAGAGAATCACTTGGGAGAAACATCTCCCTTATAAAGTTTCACTCCTTGACAATTTCTTTATAGTTTGTTTTGTTTCCATTTATTTATTTATTTATTTATTTATTCGTATATTTTGTAAGGGGGTTATGCTAGAGCTCTTTTATGGTCATGTTTTAATAAATATTGTAGCCATTAAAAGTCGGTCATCTAATTCTCATTGATAAAATTGGTTGACAAGAGAGTAGGAGACTTCTCCTGTATGGGATGGGGGCTGGGGCTCAAAAGCAGTGATGAGAGTTTCCCATTTAAAAATTTTGGATATATGTATACATATATATGTGTGTACATTATACATACATATTCCTTACTGTTTAGTTAATGTATTATTATATATTACATTATTTTAATTTTTTTAAATTAAATATTGTGTATTAAAATTATTAACATACTTTTCTGTAGGCTGCAGAAAACAGGGGAATTAGCATCCCCAAGCATACACCTACCCAAACCACCTGTTATGAAGGTCAGGAACCTTTAGTTAAAATCATTTAGTGGAAAGTACTTAGATTTGCTGAAGTATTCATAAACACTAACCTCAATGTTGCACTCTTTCTAGAGGTCCATGCTTACCTTAACCATAAACTACCTTAACAATAAAACTTAGACGTAACTGAGACTTTATAACTAAACTCTCTTATAAGCTTACTTAGTATCAAATCATTCACTATATAAACAATCCTTCTTTATAGTGCTTTAGAGAGAATGTGAGGACTGTTACCTGCCTACATATGTAGCAGGTTTTTTGAGTGATGTGGTAGTAGAAATGTGAGGCAGTGTGTGTGTGTGTGTGTGTGTGTGTGTGTGTGTGTTTGTATGGTGTGGTAATAAGAGTGTAGGGCACGTGAACAAATGGAAATTCTGCCATCCTAGAGAGTCATGGTCCAATGGACTGAATCCTAGAGAGAAAGTGGTGGCTTTTGGGACTAGGGTCCATTTCCAATTAAGTTTCCTGAGGAAGCTAAGTGATGCAGCGGATAGAGTGGTGGGCCTGAAATCGGATCAACCTAAATTTAAATCTGGCTGTTGACACTTACTAGTTCAGTGACCTTGGGCAAGTTACTTATCCTCCATTTGCCTCACTTTCTTCATCTGTAAAATGGGGATAATAATAGCACCTATGTTTCAAAGTTGTTATGAGGATAAAATGAGATAATATTTACAAAGAGCTTTACAAACTTAAAGTGCTATATAAATGCCAGTTATCATTATTCTTATTACTATTATTGTTTTTGTTAATATTATCATTATCGTTATCTGCCTCAGTTTCTACAATCTGGCGGTCAATGAAATAATAACAGTCTCCTTTTTTGTTATTTTTTTAATTGTGAGAAATATCCATGACTAGAAAATGAGCAGATTAATTTCATTTGTTATTTAATTGAGTGGATTATCAATCAAATCAATAATATTTCCTTAATAATTCAGTTAATATCTGTGTGAATAATGAAAGACTGAGCAGCTCATTCATTTAATCCTCCACTCTTCGCACCATTCTGGACCACAGAATGGCATTGTAGGCACAGTAGAGCAGCAACAGTAGATGCAGCTAACATGTATGGAGGTATGCAAACACATATTAAAGTAGAGTGCAAATACTCCCCAGATATCATCTCATTTGATCTTTCATGGAAGGCCCTGAATCCTGTAGATCTCTGGGGATGTGGCTTTTGTTCTGAAACTCCCATCAAACAATGCTTTACCTAACCTATGTAGAGTGTTTAAGGTTAACAGATATTTTTATGTGCTTCATTTATTTAATTTCCTACTTCCTAACCATTCCACGAGGTAGGTACTACAGGTATTATTTTCCCCATTTCATAGGCAAGGAATTTGAGATTAAAAAAAAAGATTAACTGTTTCATCTAACATAAGTGGGATTCATAGTATCGTGGATTTTTAGAGCTGGACGGAGTCATAGAGGCTATTTATTCCAACACAGATAAGATAACAGAGGCCCAGAAAGATTCAGTGAATTCTCTCAGGTCACACAGATATTAAATAATAGAGGCAGGATTCAAACATAGCTTTCTCCTTTTTTTCAAAATCAATGCTTTTCCCACTGAACTGTGATTTTCCGTTGCCTAATGATTTAACTTACCACTTTGCTTTGTCCTGTGCTTCCATCCCCTAGGTCTCTCGTCTTACATTGTGCTCCAAACCTTTGAGCCCTTGTCTACCCTAACACTGCCATTACCTGGATCCCTCTTAAAGAGTAGCCTCAGAAAAATATTTTGACTCTTTTATAGAACTTTCTGTTTCTTAAAGACCTAAAGCTACCACTCAAATAAGAGAAAGATATCATAAAAGAAAAGATACCATAGAAGAGCATCTTATTAAAAGAAACACCCAAACTTTTAACACATGGAACAACAAAGAAATGGTCCTGTTTTTCATAGGATTTTATTGCCAGCTTGGAAGTTTTGGAAATAAGCCACTCTGTTTTGGCCAGCCCAAGCACCTGAGCTAATCTCAGTGGTGTGGTTGTACGTAGGTCAGGCAATAGTTTTCAAAGAAATCGGGGACATATGCCATTAAGGCAATCCAAAGCTGAGACTTGTCCATCTGTATGAATAGACAATGAAAATAGGTAGGGATCAATCATAGAATCATAGATCTGAAAGGGATGTTTTTGTTGTTGTTGTCCAGTCATTTTAGTCATGTCCAACTCTCCATGACCTAATTTGGGGTTTTCTTGGCAAAGATACTAAAGTGGTTTGCCATTTCCTTCCCTAGCTAATTTCACAGAAAAGGAATTGAGGCAAACAGGGTTAAATGATTTGCCCTGGGTCACTCAGCTAGGAAGTATCTGAGGCTAAATTTGAAGTGAGGAAGATGAGTTTCCTGATTTAAGCCTGGTGCTCTATCCACTGTGCAACCTAGATATAGTGAAATCTGATATCCCTTAGGGAACCTATTACTAAAAACCGGAGACCAAACCTGGGATTCTATTCAACAAATTATTGTTGAACATCAACTATATGTAAGGTCGAATACTAGGCATTCCTCCACAAGCATGGGTTCAAGTTGGGGAGATCATACATGTATACAACCATAATAATAGGTCAGAGAAAATGTGATCATTCAAATCAGTTCTACAAGCACTGGATAAGCACAAAATGGTATAGGAACAGGTATAACAGGTTTGGATCAATTACTCAGCATGTACTTATTAAGTACTTAATGTATGATTTCTTAAGCTTGTTTTTTGTATCATGGACTTGTTTGGCTGTCTGATAAAGCCTTTTGACTTCTCAGAATATTTTAATGCATAAAATAAAAATTGAATTATAAAGGAAATTAATATTAAAATCAATTATTGTAATATTTTTAAAATTGCCAACCCTGGATTAAGAACCAGTCCCTGACTATATACATATATTAATACATAGATAATCCATGCATGCATATATATGTGTATATATCTATATATACACATGCATGTACATACATACATATATGTGTATGTAGGTATGTACGTATATGTGTAAATTCCTGGCACTGTACTAAGTGCCAAGGATAAAGAGGGCATGTAGCATATCTACCAGCATATAAAAGATAGATACAGAATAGATGGAAGGTGGTCATACAGAAAGAAGCAGTAGAAGTTGGTGGGAGGGGTGGAGGTCTGCAAGGACTAGGAAAGACTTCCTAGAGGAGGTGGTGTTTGAGTTGAGTCAAACATTTAACTAGCTTTTATTAAACACTTAGGCACTGTGCTAATCATGGAGGATGTAAAGAAGACAAAAAACCAAAAACAATCCTCCCAACTGCTAAGTAGCACATGGTCTAAAGGAGGAGACAACATGCAAACAAGAAGGACAGCAGGGATTCTAAGAGACAGAGGAGAGGAGGGGGAACATTCCAGGCCTCGGGGACAGCCTGTGCAAAGACATGAAGAAGAGAGATGGAGTTTGAGGAACGGCAAGCAGACAAATATGGCTGGACTGTGGAGTTGCTAAAAATCCCCAGTGTCATTCTTTCTGCATTGCTAAGCTTTAATATTCTAAACATTCTACATCTGGATTACTCATATTGCCATTTATATTTAAATATAGGTACAATATTTATAAGTATTAATGCTTAAATATTCAAGTAACCAAATTTGTATCACATAAATGATGTGGCTGGTAAAAGGAAAACACACTGGAAAACTATTTTTTTCTATATAATGGATTTTTGTCACACTAAGTATCCAATAAATCACAGATAATGAATCTCTCCAATGGGTCCCTGCCAATGCAAAGGGCACGCTTTAAAGAAATTCCCAGAAAAATTCCCTACAGCTGGAAATCATAGCAAAAAGGTTCCAAAAAGATGATTCCCTCCTCACAAGGTAATAGCAGTAATGAAGTTTGCGCTTTGAAATTCAAGAAAGAAATCACTTTAGATTGTGAATATTCAGAAAAAAGAATTGCATGAACATCTTGACAATAAATAGAATAACAACATTTGGTTCCATGTAGGGTAATGAGAGAACAAGGTAACAAAGACCCAGTCCCTTTCACAGAACACTAATGCAGCATAAACAACAAAATAACAGAGATATCTTTGGTTATATCTCTTATTAATAGCATCTCCAAGCATTGTTTCAAATGTACTCACATATAAAATGTTTTGCAAATCTTCGAACAGTTTATAAATATTAGCTAGCTAGTAGCAGTAGTAGCAGTAGTGGTAGCAATAGCAATAGGAGGAGAGAGGAGAGGAGGAAGAAGAGGAGGGATGGCAGGAGAAGATGTAGAAATATAGTATACTTGTGATTTGGGTAGACATAAAATCGATACATGTGATCAAAAAGACCAACGTATTTTTGATTTGTGAAATGATGAAGCCCAGAAAATCATCTTCAGAAATGGAAATAGGGTCAGGGAAAGAAGTCATCTTGGACTTAAAGTTCATCCTCAACTGCATCACCCACTAGTTGTTGTTATTAAGTCACCACTAGTTAATACAGGAACACTGCCATCAAGATATCATAAGAAGTGGTAAACTCTCATTTAGTATAATTTTGGACTACTTAGTCATAAGCTACCTTCACCAGTTAGGCATAAATTATCTTCACTAAAAAAGAGATTTGTGACTTGGTTCAGAGGAAGTTGATGCATGTGTAATGGATGTTGAAAATTAGAAACCACAGGAGGTCTGGATATGTTTCTAAGAAACACAAGAAATTTAGTTTCAATAACAAACAACAAAAATAACTTTGTTTTTCAAGAGGTATTAGAGGAACTTGAGAATCAGTTGGAAATTCTAAACTACGAACTGAAAACAAAATTTGAAAGTTATGTGCACAAAACTACTAATATAACCAAGAATCCAAGTGTTACATCATCATCATCATCATCATTAGCATTTATATATCTATTTTATGTTTGCAAAGTACTTTACAAATATTTCATTTTATCCTCATAATAACCCTAGTACATATGTGCTATTATTATCCTTATTTTGTAGATGAGAAACTGAAGTGAACAGAGTGTAAGTGACTTGCCCAGGGTGACACATCTAGTAAATGTATGAGAGATCCAGTATATCTATTATACTGTCTGGCTACCTCATAAAAAGCAGACCTAAAGACTATTCAAAATCAATGTGTTCCAGAATCAATAAATAAAATTGATAAGAAAGATATTATGATAAAACCAGAAATATCTTTTAGAATTAAGAGTCCAGTTCAAATGATGATGATTTAATTGCACCCAGGGTTCCACAAATTGGACCTCAGCAATTTTTTAAATCAAAGAATAAAATTTCAAAATAAAATGATGGATGATTGAACCCCAACGCAACTCCATTTTACCTTCTTAAGCCAATTGAAGAGAGAGAATAGACTATATCAAAAGGAGATTTTAAGAAGCAGTCTACGTTATATAAGTATAAAATTACTCTTATATGATATTGATAAGACAACACCTTGAAATTTAGGAACTAAGGGTAAGATTCAAGAAATAAATGAGTAGACTTACATTTGATGCACTAGGTAAATCTGGAGAGGTGATTAATTATTCAGATAGGTAAACAGATTTCTGTAATAGAAAACCTGTGAAGTACATACATGTGTGTGTGTACAGTTGCCTTCTAATGTTATATTTTATGGCATTTTCAAATGGTGTATTTTGATGTTAAAATGTTGATATGTACCTGTATTATTATTGAAATGTTTGCATATTCAGAATGCTATATATGAATTTTGCATATAGTTGCCTATTTCCTGGTCATGAATAGATTTACCTATATATTAAATATCTGGAAGGGGAAAAGTTTATGTTCTGTTGATTTAGTGTAAAATATGTTGATATTTAACAAGTTTTGGTACCTATATGTTGTGGCAAGCTCACTTGGAGGTGGAAGAGAAAGGATGAAGAATGTAAGTTATATTATCTCTTTAAGTTATTTTTCACATGGAACAATTGATGAAAAACACATAAAAGGTGGGACCTGTTTGTGTGTATGACAAGAATTTATATTAATTGTCAATGAATGAAAGATATTGTCACAGTTACATATGAGCATATTAATACCCAATATGAGTGGGAAAAGAACTTTCTTTTAATAAAAACTGCTAATTTATGTGTATGAAAAAATCTTCCAGACTGCATTTTGAACAGTTTGGAAGGGAAAAAAATGATTAATGGTGTAAATTTGTGGACTTCTTTTTTTAAAATTTTTAATTTGCCAAATAACAAGTATTATTTAAATCAATGTGCCCCTCTCACTCCTCTCCCTCACCCTATATAGAAGCTTTGAAAAAAAAAGTCATTGAAAAAGTATTCACATATGCAGAAGGGAGATTTCCCATTAACCACGTGTAAAATATATGAGGTTTTTTGTGCATTTTAAGTCCTTCACCTCTATCTCAGGAGATGCATGAATGGCATGTTTAATCTTTATTGTTTTGGAATCATGCTTTATCATTGTGTTGACCAGAGTTTTAAAGTCTTTCCAGGTCATTTTCTTCTATAATGTTGTTATTATTATATAAATTGTTTTCCCAGTTCTGCTCATTTTGCTCTGCATCAGTTCCTAAAGGTTATCCAAATTTCTTCTGAAATTGTATATTTACCATTTCTTATGGCATAGTAATAATCCATTGTATTTGTGTACCATAATTTGTTTAGCCATTCCCCCACAGGAGGTTAGTTTCCAATTTGGAGCTACCATGAAAAGAGTTATAATTTTTTTTTTGTACAAGTAGATTCCTTACCTCTTCTTTGATTTATTTGGGGTATAGATTGAGTTGTGTTATAGCCGAATTAAAGAGTATGTGAAGTTTGGAAATTTTCTGGGCATAGTTCCAAATTACTTTCCAGAGTGGCTGGACTAATTCACAGCCCCATTAACAGTTCACTAGCACACCTGTTTTCCCACAGTCCTATAACATATGTCTTTTTCCTATTTTTCTCATCTTGGCAAATCTGAGAGGTATGAGGTAGGACCTCAAATTTGAATTAATTAGCATTTTTCTCATTATTTGTGATTTAGTGCATTTTAATATGACTTGATTGCTCTAACTTCTTCTTTTGAAAATTGTCTTTTCATATACTTTAACCATTTATCTATTATCTATTATCTATTATCTATTAGATAATAAATTTGAATCAGTTCCTTACAGATATTGCAAATGAGACTTTCATCAGATAAAATTATTTCAAAGATTTTTTTCCCAGTGAAACATTCCCTTCTAATTTTTACTGTATTAGATTTCTTGGTCCAAAAACTTCTTAGTTTTACATAATCAAAATTGCCTACTTTATCTTGTGTGATCTTTGCTCTCATTTGTTTAATCATGACTCTTCCTCTTTAGATCTGAAAAAATATTTCTTCCTTGTACCTCTAACATTTTTATGATGTGATTTTTTTTATCTTTAAGTCATGTATCAATGTGGAGTTTATCTTGAGATATGGTGTGATGTGTTGGTCTAAACCTAAATTCTGCCAGACTACTCATTTTTTTCTAAAAGTTATTTATTTATTTAGTTAGGTTTTTTTATGAAATAGTGCATTCTTCCTCCAGTGACTGGAGTTGTTGAGTTTCTCAAACACTATGATACTGTGTACCTAATCTATTATACTGATTGACCTCTTCTCTTTTCATTCTCTCTCTCTCTCCCTCCCTCCCTCCCTCTGTGTGTGTCTTCTATCTTTCTCTCTTTCTGCAATACAATTTGAGACCTCATATCGATGTATTCCTTTCCTTTCCACTTATTTTTTTTACATTATCACTTTTGAGATTTTTGACCTTTTGTTCCTTCATATAAATTTTGTCATTATTTTTTCTAGTTCTTTAAAATATTCCTTTGGGAGTTTGATTCAGTAATAAATAAGTAAAATAATCTGGGTATTATAATTTTCATTACATTGTAGCTAGGTGGCACAAAGGATATAGCCATTGCCCTGGAGTCATGAAAACCCAAGGTAGGATTTGAAGATCACTTTATTAGTAGTGTGACTTTGAGTAAGTCTCTGCCTCAGTTTCCTCATCTGTAAAATTAAAGATAACCACTACTCTACAAAAATTATTTTGAGAATAAAATTAGATGATGTTTATACAACACTTTGCAAACCTTAACATTCTATGGAAATGCTAGATATTACTGTGATTATTATTAATAATAAAAAGTAGAAAGCATTTTGCAAACCTTAATGCACTATATGAATGCTAGCTATTATTGTTATTACTATTATTATTGGCATGACTCAGCTATAAACAGCTAACTCTTCTCCAATTATTTATGTCTGTCTTCATTTCTGCAAAGAGTATTTTATTATTGGATTCATATAATACCCAGGTTAATTATGGAGGATACACTTCCATGATTTTCATATCTTCTGTAGGTATTATGGTTGGGAATTCTCTTTCTAGCTCTTCTTCTTGGCTTTTGCTTTTTATGTATAGGAATGTTGATGATTTATATAGATTTATTTTATATCTTAGAACTTTGGTAAAGTATTTCAGTTAATTTGTAGTTGACTCTAGAGCTCCCTACACCTTCATATTACATGCAAAATGTGATGATGTTATTTTCTCCTTTCCTATATCTATTACTTCAATTTTTCTTTCTTGTCTTATGACAACTACATTTCTAGCTTTATGTTAAACTGTAGCAGTTATAATGGGCATCTTTGCTTTGATTCTGACATTATTGGATAGGCCTTTAATTTTTTTCCATTACATATAATTTTGCTTTTGGATTTAGACAAATGCTATTTACTACATCATGAAAGATCCATGTATTATGTAAATTATAGAGTTTCATAGAAATAAGTATTAGATTTTGTCAGAAATCTTTTTAGTATCTATAGATATAATGATATGGTTTTTGTTACTTGTATTACTAACATGGTTTATTGTATGTTTAATCTTCCTCATGTTGAATTACCTGTATTCCAAATATAAATTGAATGTGGTCATAGTATATAATCTATCTAATAATATGTCATTGTATGCTACTTGCTAATAGTTTATTTAACATTTTTGTACCAATGTTCACTAGGGATATTGGTTGATAGTTCCCTTTCTTTGTTTTACTTTTCCCTGTTTTAGGTATCAAGACAACGGGGAGTTATGCTTCATTTGTGTGGAAACAGTTTAATATAAAGAGAAAGAAAAAGATCTTGCATTTATTGAAATGAGTGTGAAAGACACAGTTTCAAGGGCTACAAAGAGACTTTTGTTGGAGATTTCAGAACTAAAGCATGGTGGGTACCACCTTTATTTTGTATGTTTTATAGTAAGGTAAAGATAAGGTAAAACTAAGGTAAAGAAGGTAAAACTAAGAAAATGAGAACTCATAAAAACATTTGTAGACTGAGATCTCAATGAAAAAGGAGGATTGATGATCTGATAGAAGAAAATTGGGGAGTGATGACAATGTTAAGTACAAGGCAAGTCTCTGAGTGTCAGGAAGGTCAATTAAAGTAAGACATCAAGATAGAAGTGCAAGGGGAAGTATACAAAAGAGCATCAGAAGAGGAATCTGAAAAGTGTTGAAGAAATAGTAGGGAGGCTCAAAAGTGGATCCTTGGGAGCTATAGTATATAGGCTTCAGCTGCACAATTCCTGATTGGTTAGAGTGAGAACTAAATTCCTTGACCAAGTGTTCCATTGACAATTGCTACTCTTCATCTTCACACTAGAGTTTGTTACTACCTGCTGCTACCTCTGCATTGAGAAGGAAAGCAGAAGGGATTTTCGATTTCTAGGGGGCAGCTAGGTGGTACAGTGGATAGAGTGATGGGCTAGCAGTCAGGAAGACTCCTCCTCCTGAATTCAAATCTAGCCTCAGACACTCACTATCCCTGTGATAGGGGACAAGTCACTTAATCTTGTTTACCTCAGTTTCTTCACCTGTAAAATGAGTTGGAGAAGGAAATGGCAAACCATTCCAATATCTTTGCCAAGAAAACCCCAAATGGGGTCCTGAAGATTCAGATATGACTGAAACAAATGAACAACAACAATTTTCCATTAGTTGTGCTATTCTTGTAAGATTGCTTACAGAGTGAACCCAAACTGTTTCTGTAAGCTCCATTCCAATTAGACAACAGAGCATCTAGGTGAGTGAATAATTAATATAATAATTATCTGGTTTGTATAGCTTAGACATAACCAGTTTGATGACCTTGACAATTGTCTAGATTAAAGAGAACTGCTATTTACCCTAAGAGCTAACGCTTTCAAGGGGTGATGGCTAATTCAAAGAGCTTCTAAAGGCTATATTTGATTACAGAAGAAAAAAAAAGATTTCCCTAATTGAGCACTGATGAGGATCAACAGTCAAGCAGTAAGTGGCTCCTGAAACGACCAGTACCAGATCTTGAACTATATTATAAGGCAGTAATTATCAAAACTGTATGGTACTGGCTAAGAAATAAAAAAGGTAGATCAATGAAACAGTAGACATACAATTCATAGAAGCAAATAAATATAATACCCTTGTATTTGACAAGTATAAAGGTAAGATTTTAGAATAAGAATTCATTATTTGGTAAAGATTGTTGGGAAAACTGGAAAGCACTATAGCAGAAACCAAGCATAGACTAGTATCTTATATTACGTACCAAGATAAGGTCAAACGGATACATGACCCAGATATAAAGAGAGAGATTACAAGAAAATTAGAAGAACATGGAACATATTATTCATAGGACCAATAACTTTGAAATCCATAGTCTAGCATTGTGAGTTTCCATAAGCAAATGAATTTTCCTATTGGGTTCCTATAAATATGTGCCTACTCTTCACCACAGATAGTGAGTGCATGTAGTGGGAGAGTGTGATTTAGGTTTATATAAGTATTAAGCTATATTTTATTATTGATTCACTTGCTTTAACAAATGAATGTCTATGATATTACATTTTTGTCTTATTATTTAGCATATAGTTGTGTTTACTATATAAAAATGTATTATTGTGGGTGGCTAGTTGTGTAAACTAGATGTAGCTCAACATTTTTAGTGTTCAGTAGAAGTATATTTCCCCTCAACTGGATTACCCCCTTAAGACTTTGAGAGACTTTGAGTGCAATCATGTGTTTGGTAGTCTATTTCTGGTTACTTAGACCTGCTAATGCTAATGTACAGGTTGGAATAAATGAGTTAAACCCAGAGAGAAGTGAAATGTTTTACATGCCTATGTGAAATACTGGGTCACCGGTAGCATAGACATTGGAAAAACACCATCAGATGAGATTGTTGTAACTTAATATCCCTGTTGCACAGGAAATCATTTCTAACTAGGGAAGGAGAAGAAAATCAGTGATGATTTCAAGAAGAGGTAGGAATTAAGATGGACTTTGAAAAATGGGTAGAAATTTGATAGATGCAGATTGGGTTGGAAGTAATCTAGGCATAGAGAAAGGCGTGAGCAAAGGCTTAGAAGGAGAAAATCCAATGTGGAATTGGGAAATAATTCCATCTGAAAGACTCTGCATCCCAGGAAACTTCTAAGAATGGTTATGTTTGCCTTAGTTTTCTGCAGCACGCTAGCCTAACCTCGACTCAATGCAAGTGAGCCAAACCAATCCTTTCTACAACAGGTAAAGGGTGCACCTTTGTTGCTCGGTCATATCTGTATTTCTATAAATAAGCACCATGTATGTAATTATATCTATTATATGTGATGAGGGACAAGGCTGAACAGATGTTGGAACCAAATGAGGACACATAGAATACAATAGCATGGAATAAAACCCCAAGTTTATATGGTACAGCTGGCTACATTGTATACTTTTTTAAAAAAATTTGTAAGATACAGCATCTGGCCTTCTACTGTCAGGATGCAATTTTTCATGCAACTAATTCTTTCCTAGGATAAAGGGAATTGGGTGGGATCAGTGAAAGGCTTAGCTAGAAAGTCTTTGCAAAAGGAAGAGTCCAGGAACAGAGAAGTGGAGCCGTCCAAAGCCTCAGTTAAAATAAGATGTTTTGTCTTTCTTTCCCTTTCTCTCTCTCCACGTTTCAAATCTTTTGTTGTTGTTCAGTTGTTTCAGTCGTGTCCGATTCTTGGTGACCCCATTTGAGATTTTCTTGCCAAAGATATTGGAGTGGTTTGCCATTTCCTTCTCCAGCTCATTTTACAAGATGAGGGAACAGGGTTAAATGACTTTCCCAGGGTCACATAGCTAGGAAGTATTTGAAGCCAGATTTGAACCACTTAGTTGCCCCATTTCAAATCTAGGTTACCAGAACTGGATTGTATTTATCAGATAGACTAAGTTAAGTTTTACTTAGGATCATAAAATCATAGATTTAGAGTTGGCGGGACTTGAAAGGGCAAGTGTAACTTTCTTACTTTAGAGAAGAGCAAATTGAGGCCCAGAGCAGGTAAGTGATTTGTCCAGTCTCATATATAATATAATCTGAGGCAGGTTTTCAACTCAGGTTTTCCTGAGTTAATTCCTGAATAAATGCTCTATCCACCATACTTCACTACCATTGCTGAACTGTCCCAGAAAGATATCAGAGTGTTTTAACTGATTTTTTCCATTGAGATGATCAATTACTCTTATACTATGTTGTAAATAAACTCAGAGTAACAAGATATAAAAAGGGACATGGACTAATAATTATCATATTTGGGACTTAAAGTACGCCCCTCTTCATTTTTGTTGGGCATTCTAACCATTCAACAACTTGCCTGATTGTACCTTTTTGTAACAATTTTTTTCAATTTTGTCCTTGTCCTCCTCCTCCTCTTCCTTCTTCTTCTTCTTCTTCTTCTTCTTCTGCTGCTGCTGCTGCTGCTGCTGCTGCTGCTGCTGCTGCTGCTGCT
>NW_020954571.1:22346481-22442847 GCF_900497805.2 Vombatus ursinus | reverse complement strand
CTGCTGCTGCTGCTGCTGCTGCTGCTGCTGCTGCTGCTGCTGCTGCTGCTCTTTCTCCTTGACTTGTGGACCCTCTCCTCAATTGGATCAACATATCCTTACATGTGGGTTCTCTGTCCATAGGAATATAATTTTTGGTCATATATTTTATAAGATATTTGGGGATTTGGGAGCTAGATTTTATTTAATTTTTAATTTTATATTTTTTTCAAAAAAATATAAATTTACTGGAGAAATTTACTTTTTGTCCTGTGTAGTTTTAATTTATGATTTTTTTTTAATATAGCTCTATCAAAACAGGCTTTTAAAAAGTCTAATGTGTTTCAAATAAAAACACTTTATTCTGTCTTCAAACCCAAATCACTCAAGCTTTCATTGAATGGCCAATGATAGTACCCAGCCCAGATCTTAGTGGCTTACTGTTTAGGTTTTCATGGCTTAGAATGAATGTAAATAGCAATTATTTTCTGTTCTGGCCAGAAATTTTGAGGGTCTTTTCCTCTCAGATCAATATTTTTGTGATGATAAATGTAGCCATCTTTTGTCTCAATTCTTACTTAGTCCTTAGTCATTGAATGGACTTTGCCTTAGACAAATTGAGACCTGGGAAAGATCATAATTTAGAAAGATCAAAGTATAACCCACTGCATCCTGAGCCATCACCAGTTGCCTTGACTTTTATCTTGCCACTGGATTTTGATGACTAGAGTAGAGAGTAAGGCTGATGACTTTGTGCAGATCTCCCTCATTTAAATCCAATTTATGCACAAGTCAGGACATCACCCTCATTGGGCCTCTTTGAGAACAAAGGATGAACAACAATAACGTAGGTTTGAGTCACAGCTCTGTCATTTATTATTTGGGTCACCATATGCCAATCATTTCATCTTATTTGGGCTTTAGTTTCTTCATCTACAAAATAAGGGGGCAAGTCTGTTGACATTTTTAGAGTCCCTACCTCCCTTAGAGAAGACATAAGATTCTGGGGAATGTGCAATGGTCCTTCCTATCAAAATCCTGCCAACCTTTCACAGTCCAGCTCAAATCTCACTTCTAAAGTCTTCCCTAGGCTACTTTCTCTTCTGCCCAAATAGGAAACAACTTCTTCCTCCAAAGTCCTCTTGACTATATCAATTTGTGTGTTGTCTTTATAAGTGATATGGAATTTATCACCTACCACTTTTTATTGTACGTATTTGTATGTATGTCTTATAGCTCCTACTACTCTTCCCTGCCCACCCTCCATTTCTCCATCATACCTTCCATTTGTAGTTTCCAGAGTGTTTATCTTTGTGGAGATAAAACAGTCCTATTGTTTAAGCAGGGTAGATCAAATCCCTCTTTTCAGTTATGCTCAGTCAGGTATATCTTGGGCCAACTATTCAGCCTCTGAGGTTACTCACTGGAGACAGCCAGAAGGTACTCTAAGACAGTAACTTTTGACTTAAAAAATTTAAGGTGACTGGCCACTCAAAAACGTTTACATGCCTATATGCTTATGCAGTTGACAGAGTTATGAGTTAAGTACCTCTCAGGTTATCATATGTTTTGCTATATGTAGACTTTTTCCCCAAAGGGCAGGGATTCTTAATTTGGGGTCCATGGGCCCCGTAGGGGAATCTCTGAAGTTGGATAAGAACTTGGTTCCATTTTATACATGCACAAACACACACACACACACACACACACACACACACACACACACACACACATAGACAGAGAGAGAGAGATTAAGAATCTTTGCTACAGGGAAGAGGACGGGACCTGGAATTTCATTGTTATCTATGATTCCCAAATGGGAAAACTTGCCCTATCAATGCGGGCTAACACCCTTTCTGTCACTGCTAGTCTTAAAGAGTTACCTAGGTAGGGAAAAGAGATGCTAAGCTCCAAATCACACATATATTATGTGTGGGAGGTTAGATTCAAACTCAGTTCCTCTTGGCTTTCTCTATCCATTACACCTTGCTGCCTTCCTTTCCTTATATAGCAGTTAAAATGTAGTGGGAAACTAGTCATGATCATACTTCTTTTTTTAATGAAATTTTATTTTGCTACTGAAATTGGCCACAATTTGGGGAAGAAAACTTGTCAACATGTACTATGTGTGTATTCACTCTTTCATTTTAAATGGTTTGTTACAAATTTAACTTTCCACATCAACAATACCAATTAAACTTGCTTCACAACTATTTACATTTGAATGTCAACACACAGCATCCATGATAACTTCCTCTGAGTTTCTATTAGAGCTTTTAATTTTTTTTGGTTTGCCAATCATGTATAATTCTGTACAGTTTTCCTCTTATATGGTAAGCTTTACTCTGTTCTCTGTTCTTTTTCTGCGTTTTTTAATATTGAGCTATTTCGTAAAGTTTGCCATTTTCTTCCTATTCCTCACACTTATTGATCGTAATAAAATGAATGAAAAACATTTCTTTAGTGATCACCATGTGCTATGCAAAGTACTAAGCAGTGGAAATACAAATGAAAGAGCAAGGCAGTCTTTGCCCTCAAGGAGTTTATGTTCTAATAAAGGTAGTTGGTATCCTAGTGGGTAGTGTTGTGCTTGGAGTCAAGAAGACCTGAATTCAGATCCAGCCTCAGACGTTTACTAACTGTGATTCTGGGCAAGTCACTTAACTTTTGTTTACCGCAGTTTGTTGGGCTTAAAAATGGGGATGACAACACCTATTTCAAAGAGTTATTATGAGGACTTAATGAGATATTTCAGGGGGAGAAAAGCACAGTGCCTGGCACATGGTAAGTGCTATACAAATACTAAGGAGAACAATACAAAAAAAAAAGGAGTTAGAGTTTAAAACTGGGAAGAAGAAAAGGAAGAGGAGGGCCAGAATGCAGGTAACATGGTTTGGAAATGGTCTGATGATTTCCTGTTGTAGAAGATAAGGTAAAAATTATCTATCAGAGTTTAGGATCAGAGTCTGAATACTGATGAGAGAAGGGCCAGAGCTCCAGCAGCATGTTTTAGAAACAATTAGTAAGTGATCTGATGGCTTGGTTCAGGGACTGATAATTGCATTGTAGTATTCTATTGAATTGATATACAATAAATGGGGCAACTAGATGGTACAGTGGGTAGAATGCAAGGCCTGGAGTCAGGAAGACTTATCTCTCTGAGTTCAAATCTGGCCTCAGACACTTTCTAGCTGTGTGACTCTGGGCAAGTCTGTGACCCTGTTTGCCTCAGTTCCTCATCTGTAAAATGAGCTGGAGAAAGAAATGGCAAACCATCCCAATGTCTTTGCAAAAAATAAATGGAGTCATGAAGAGTTGGACACAACTGAATAACAACAACAACAATTGCATCAATAAATAAATTACTTATCCATTCCCTTATTGATAGATATCTGGGTTGTTTTCATTTTGTAATAATTATATTCATTGCTGCTATAAATATTTTAGCAGCCCTTCCCTGTCCCTTTTTTTTTCTTTTGATAACATTCTTAGGGAATATTCCCAACAATGTAATTGTTGGGTCAAAGGGTATGATTATTTTTTGTAGAATTTTCAAAGTACTTCCAGATTGCTTTTCAAACAGATTCCACCAGTGTATGGTTCTACTGAAAATACGTGATTGGACCCAGAGACCTAACCAGCAATTTTTTTCATGCCCACAGCAAATGTCATAAAACATATGTGTGGCAAAACACGTGAATGTGTCCTCAAATCAACTTTTAAGACAAATTCACACAGGAGTGAGGGGACAGACCCTCGAAAACAGCAAAGCTTTTGTGATGAGTGAAGAAACTCAACTGGGGTATGCCAGTCAGGGTAAGCAATAAAGTAAGTTATTTTGATTGACTATCCTTGTAACCTAAGTGCCTACCTTGGTTTTCTCTATATTGCTGTAGGGGTGTAAGCATTGTCAGTGACTTCCAAATGGTAGCACTTGGGAATAGCCCTTGCTGGTGACCCTAGTTACAACTTCAATTTTACCCATTTCTTAAGAAACTTGGTAGGATTTAGTTTTGCTTCTTCAATTCTTTTCACAAATCTGATGGATGTGCAGCAGTACTTCAAAACTGTTTTGATTTGAATCTTTTATTGTGAGTGAGGCTGAACCTTTTCAAGTGATTATTGGTGTTCTGTGTTTCCTCTTTTGTGAATTGTCTTGTTTTCTACTTTGATCATTTAGCCACTTAGGACTAAGCAACAAGTATTTATTTATTTTTAAATACATTTTATTAATATATTTTGGATTTTTATGTCACAAAATTTCCCCAGCTTCACTGCATTTAACACCTCCCAGAAAGCAATCCCATATGACAAACAATATTTTTAAAGACAATAATAAAAGAGAAAAATATCCACAAAACTGATCGATACATTGAAAAAGTCTGAAAAAACGTGCAATGTACCAACCTCTGCAAAGAGGTAGGGTGTAGGCATCTTCCCACATCTTCTCTGGGGCCATGCTTCTTTATTGTAATTTTGCAACATTAACTTTTGATTTTTGTGGTTTTTTTTCCATTTGCATTCTTGTAGTCATTACTTGCATTGTTTTCTTGCATCTGCTTACTTCATTCTGCATTATTTACTGCATCTTTCCATGTGTCTCTATATTCAACATATTTGTGATTTAATGTTACATTATCTTCATATACCAAAGTTTTCTTGGCCATTCTCTACTTTATAGGAATCTACTTTGTTTCCAGTTCTTTTCTGTTACCAAAAAAAAGTGCTGCTCTAAATATTTTGGTGCATCTGAGGTCTTATTTCTTATTAATGGCACTTTGGGATATGAGCTTAGTAGTGAAATTTCTGGGTCAAAAATGGTAGAGTTTAGTTACTCTATTTGTATAACTCTAAATTTTTTTCCAAAATGGTTGTACCAATTCACACCTCCACCAACAATGCATCACGTTGCCTCTCAAAAGCCCTCCAACATTGACTATTCCCACCTTTTGGCATCATGTCCACTTGACAGGGAGTGAAGTAAAACCTTAGGGAAGCATGTATTTGTTGAGTAATTATCACATAACTATGTGATATGAGATGTTTCATCATTACAAAATAAAAAGAAGATACCATTCTTAAAACATTTATATTCAGTTTGCAAAGATGACAAATGAAATAACTAGAGAATAATATAAGACAGTAAATAACCTGGTAGTTGTAGTAATAATAATAATAATAATACCTTACATTCATGTGGCGCTTTAAGGTCTACAGAATGCTTTACATACATATGGTCTCATTTGTTCTCATTCAGGACCAGATTGTGTTTTCCATAATATGAATATGATAGAAGTTCAGAAAAGGGAGAAATATGAATATCCTAGACTAGTCTAGGAAAAAGTTTCATGGCACAGGTAGGTTTTGATTGACATGAGTATTGATTTAGTCAAGAGGAAAAGTGATAAGAATGTGAGTTTCTTGGGGGCAGCTAGGTGGCAAAGTGGATAGAGCTCTTGCCTTAGAATCAGGAGGACCTCAGTTCAAATCTGGCCTCAGACACATAACACTTACTAGCTGTATGACCCTGGGCAAGTCACTTAACCCCATTGCCTAACAAAAAACAAAAACAAAAAAAAGTGAGTTTCTTGAGGATAAGGACCATTTTGTATAAATTCTTTGTATAAGCTTAGCAGAGTTCATTTAGTGAATGCTTATTGATTGAATGAAAGCGGGAAATGAGGTCTAAAACATCAGCAAAAGGCAGAGAAAGGAATTAATGTGGAGGGCAGTGTAGAGAATAGCATGACTGTAGCAGAGTCTGGGGCAGCTAGGTGGCACAGCAGATAGAACGCTGGGCCTAGAGTCAGGAATACTATCCTTCAGGAGTTCAGACACCTATTAGCTATGTGACCCTGGGCAAGTCACTTAACCCTGTTTGTCTCAGTTTTCTCATTTGTAAAATAAGCTGGAGAGGAAATGGCAAACTACTCGAGTGTCTTTGCCAAGAAAACCCCAAATGGGGTCAGGAAGAGTCAGACACAACTAAACAGCAACAACAAAGTAGAGGGTCTACCTCAGGGATTTTAGAATCATGACACCAACCATTTCATATCTTCATAGAGTGCTTCAATGTCTATTCAGTTCCTTCGTAGGCAAACCCAGTGTGAACCATTAGCCAACTCTCCCAGCAAAGCCTATCACATGGAGGTTGCCTTCAATGAGAGCTTCTTTCATTCTGCCTGAGGGAGCCCTCATTTCCCTTCCTCAGACCTAGTGGCTAGTAGGGCACATGATCTCGGCGCCAGGATGCTGCCTGTGGTATTATTGCCAAGAGACAGTGCCCAGTCTTGAATTTTTCTTCTCTGCAAATATTTTCCAAACCAATGAAAAGTTTCTGCAACCTACAGCAATTTAGAGAATTAGCAAATACTCAACCCCCTACTTCTCCAGTGCCATACTTTATCCCTGGATTAATGCACAAAAATAACCCATTATGTAGTACAAAATATTTACTCTTCAGACAGTAAAGAAAATAGAGACAGGCTGATTCTAGTACTTAGTACTTTTCCTTCTTCTACTGAAGGGAGCCAGGCCCACAAGTCACCAAGTGCTAACATGCAGTCACAAACTGCCTATCACATGAAGTACCATTTGCAGACCTTGTGAATCACACTGAATGTTTTCATCATGCAGCAAGAAAACTTGTTAAGAAGCTGTTGGCCATGCCCTGACTTTATTTTTAGGGACTCTGCTTTCTATTATAAATGGCTTTGTTGAGTCTTATAAAGAGTAGTTGCAATTCATTTATTAAGGCAGGCACAAATAAAGGAGAGAGGTGCAGTCATCCTGAGGGATCGGTAAGAATCATGTCAATAACACACGGTGACTTAGTTGATCTATCAGCCAGTACAACAATTCTATTTAGAAGACCATTTTTCTGAATGATACAAGCAGAGAAAAAAATAAGGTATGTTGGATATTCAAATGACTTTAGTGCAATGTTTAGTGTTTCAAATAATTGTTTGATAAAAAGACTCAGAGGGGAAAAAAAAATTATCTTCCCCTTTAACTATACAGTTTTTGTATCTACAGCTCCCTGGGCCCCAAAATAATTGGCCTTGCATTTGGACTTCTATAAGGAAACTGGCCATTTGAACATTCAAGAAGTTATTTTCCCCCATCATTTTCAGGGTACAAGTAGCTGATTGTACTTTGCCAATTGCGTAATTTACTTCTCCCGATAATTGTTGGAATTCAGACGGCAGGCACAGCAAGGGCTATTCGAGGGGCCCCTTACAAAGTCCCACTCCCTCTTCCCGAGTAATGGGAAGCGTGGTATGAGGTTTCCTTGCAAGCCTAGAGAATCAAACATGACTTACATATTATGACCACTAGCGGGACGATTTTGACAGTTCATTTTGTAAAAGATATGCTATTTTGTCAGTGTGGGCACCTCACCCAGCGGCACGTTGCAGTACCTTTATGCCTGAGTATGTAGTGTTTCTGAGTTGCTGTGGCTGAAAATGGTTCACTGCCTGGAACGAGCTTTAGAGTTATGATCCTCTCCAATTGTATTTAAGTAATTCCATAAATGACAAATATACAACGAGGTCTTTGGTAAGACTAGTCAAGTCTTGTGCTCTCTAAAGTAGTATTCACTAACCGCAGTGTATTCCCTGCCACAAGGAGGCAAGAGAGGAAGGCTTTGGTGAAGATTGTCCCATGAATCTCGAGTAATTGCCTGAGGTTGGTTAATTCATGTGTTTAAAATGGCAGGCTAAGGAAGCTGAATTCAACAGATCTGATCACAATCTAGATCAATATATTGACTCCTCCCCCTCCCTGCTTGCAGATTAACTAGAAACATGTCTTAATGGTTCTCAGACAAGAAGGACCAGGTTAGAGGGTTGGGATGAATCACACAAATTCATCTCCATTTCCAACATAACACATGCTCTACTCATGGTAGTCTGGTAGTATCATCAGTGAAGGATTGAATCATGATTAAGAACAACAAACACATTAATTATTAATCCACTTCATGTTAGGTGTGATGCTAAGGATCCCTATCTTTGAGGAGTTTACATTCTGAAATTTTAATGAGAGAAAGAATTTAGGATTCAGAAACAAAAGCCAAAGATTACTATTACATTTTGTATTTCTCCCACAGCTGAGTTCTGGTGCTAAGCTTCTAAGAAGGGAGGATCTTATAAATGTTGCTTACACAATTTGTGGCTGCTAGGACACTCTTTTTGTACATAGCTGTCTTGATTATTCCTTGGTTTACAGATTTCAGTTGACATTCATTTACTTGCCTGAAAGGCAATTCACACTAAGAAATAAGGGACATCTCAAATGCTCCCTTCCCTGTGAAGTCTCCCTTTATCCTCTCCATTGCTAATTTACTCTGCCTCCTCAAACACCATCTTCAGCTGTTGATACTTTCATTCAGTTTAGTTTATCAGAGTCTTCCCCTATCGACCCCATAAAGGAATAGGACGAAGAAGGTCTTTTAATTAGAGAAGGTGAATGGGAGGAATGCCTGGAGCAAGGATCCTTCTTGGGGGATCCAGGAACTTTAAAAATATATTTTTATAACCATATATCTATAAAATTTGTTTCCTTTGCAATGGTTTGTATCTCTTTTTTTGCATTTAAAAACATTATTTTGAGAAGGGATATGTACGCTTCACCATATTGATAAAGGGACCACTAGCAAAAAAAAAAAAAAAAAGCTAAGAACTTCATTCTAGAGTAGAGTAGAGCCCATCCCAAGAGAAATAACAAAAGAGGACTCTGTCCAGCCAAAGGCAGGCGATATGCAACTTTAGAGGTTGGAATGGGAAAAGGTAAAAATGAAGGAATGAAGGGGGTAAAGCGCTTTGAGACACCAAATTATATTATAAAGCACAAATTATTAAAATCATTTTGTATAGAGTTAAAAATAGAAACATAGGTCAATAGAATGGGCTAGATGAAGAACTTGAAATAATTTGATTCATAACCTACTGTTTTGTAAAACAGATGAGCATTTACTATTCTTCCAGCTATTTAAGTTATTCTATATGTTTTTAAGGAGTATTTTGTAATTGAATTAAAACGGGCTCCTTTTACATATTTTCACACATTCCCCACTGTTACTTCTCCAGGGAAGTGCCCCACATTCTAGTGTGTTCTTGTAGAACACTAGGTTATTGAGCTCAATTTCTTACTTATAAATAGTATCACTTACATCATTATATAATATGTATTATGAGTTATATTATATATTATTATATATTGAGTTAAGTTAAATTCAATTATTTATTACCTAAAAGCATAAATTGCTTTAGAATATCCTGTTTGATAAGAATGATTTAAAAAAAAATCAAGTAGGTGTTGTTCTAAGCATAAATTAGGAGGTGAAGCCAAGATGGCGGAGTAAAAGCAGTGACTTGCTTGAGCTCTCCCCCAAACCCCTCCAAATACCTGTAAAATGACTCTAAATAAATTCTAGAGCAACAGAACCCACAAAAAGACAAAGTGAAGCAAATTTACAGCCCAAGACAACTTGGAAGGTCAACAGGAAAAGTCTGTTGTGCTGGTCAATTCAGCGTGGGCTACTCAGGCAAAGATGGAGCAGGCTTAAGGAGACTGAATCATGGGCAGCTGTGGCAGTTTCCAGACTTCCCAACCCACAAACACCAAAGACAACTTAGAAGGTCAGTGGGAAAGGTCTATTGGACCTGGGTGAGAAAGGAGCACAGTCCAGTCTTGGCCCTAACACAGCTCTGGGCAGTGGCCACAGCATCAGTGGCTCTGTCCTGAGCTCTCAGCCCACAGGTGGTGGGGGGATCCAGTGGCTGATCAGAGGGGGATTGCAGGGATCTCTCTGTTGGTGCTGAGGGAGGATTCTCTTGCTTTGCCTATGCTTGGATCTGGGTCACAGTCTTGGGTGTCAATCTTGGGGTGAGGAGGAGTACTGGCATGGCTGAGCTTGTGGTGGTGGTGGAGAGGGAATCCTCTTCACAGTTCCAAGGCAGAAAAGAGTGCTTGTGGTCACTCACAGACTAGAGCACAGTCCAGAAAAGGAGTAAACACATCTCCTTTGATCATACTGTTGGAAGAATTGAAAATGTACAGGTCCCTAGAAGTATCTTTGAAAACAGCTGCACAAAACCCCTGAAGCTTGGGACAGTACACCCTCCACACTGAAAGCAGAGCCCTACCTGATCAGAGTTAAAAAGTCAAGTAACTGTCTGCGAATATGAACAAACTGAGGAAAAAACTCAGACTATAAGCAGAAATTAGGCTTAGAACATCATATGCTTTATTACATGCACAATAAATTCAAAATGGTTGTGATCTGAATATGTAAAATTATACCAGAAATAATTAGAAGAAAAGCTGATCATAGACAATTCACAGGTATACTTAGAGGGTGAACTCTTAACTTAAAAGATTAAGGAGCTAAGGACAAAAGATAAAATAGAAATTTTGATTATTTTAAATTAAAAGGTTTTTTTTACGGATGATATTAATTCATTTAGATAAGAAAGGGAATGGTTGCCTGAAGGAGAAATCTTTGTTTCAAATACCCCTGCTAAAGATTTAATATCCCGACTAAGCTGCTAGACTAATAGAATATTTAAGACCAAAGGTCATTCAAACACACAAATGACCAAAGGATATGAACATATAATTCTCAGAAAGATTTGCAAACTATTAACAATCATATAAAAGAATGCTCCATATCAAAATATCAAGAATAATGCAAAACCAAGCAATAACCACACTTTTAGATTTAATTTGCATTATTAACAGTTTTTAGATCTAGAAAATCAACAAAATAATAAAGCCCTGATTTGTAGCAGATTTTTGAGGTATAAAAACACTGAAAATGTAATAATTGGCTCAGCAAGCTGGTTAGAGCTGCCTCTAGCATACCCCAAAGCCAGAACTAGAATTTAGTTCTCACGGTTCATTATTATTTTTACTGCACTGATGCTGTAATTAGTGATAGCAGTTAACAGCAGAGTAGCAGCAGAACCTGGGTTTCCTGATTCCCCATCACTCCGTATAGATTAAAAACACCAAGGTTTCCATGGTAACATGTTCTGATGGCCTTTCTATTTGGCAACATTTAGGCTCAAACATTAAGATCCTAGATTGCCAGCAGAACTTTTTTTTTTCAGAATAAGACAAGTAGAAATTTCTTCTACTTCTTTTTGAAATGCCCTTTTAGTATCAGCATGAATTTGCTTCAAAGTGAAGTCTGATTCAAAAGCTATAGCAAGGATTACAAATTGGTCACAAGGGATAACATGTTATTTAATCCAGAACAATGGGAGCTTACTTATCTGTAAGGCAAGAGATAGCCTAGTACATATAGCAAAGGGGCTAGTCTCCAATTCATTAGGACTTGAGTTCAAGATCTACCTCTGACATATACTAGTTAGCTCACCATGGGCAAATCCCTAAGACTAGGTTACGGGCAAATTACTAAACTGCATGGATACACGAAGTTTCTGCATTAGTAGTTTTCCATGCTTGAAGTCTCAAGTTTCGACCCCGCTCTTTGCCTGCCTAATTGTTCAAAGCCTTCTTCTAGGCAGCAGAGATACAACAGCAAAAAGCAAAACAACAACAACAACAGCAGCAACAAAACCAGATCTTGACATCAAGGACTTTACATTCTTTTGGGTCAGGCCATGTCAAGAGATAAGTATATTCATTATCCTAAGAGACCTCTCAAGAAGATGTAATTATTTTTATTTCATTGCCCTAGTCACCAAAATGGAAAAAAAATTTGAAAAGCAACTTGGAGAAACATAGGCTTCCCAACACTCCTTTTGTTCCTCTAGAATTAAATCGTTCTTTGCTCTCTTCTGTTTCCTTGGTGTGCGTGTGTGTGTGTGTATGTGTGTGTGTGTATGTGTACATACACATACACACACATATATACATACATATATATGTATACACACATATATACATAACTATGTGCATATAAATGTGTATATATATAATATATATGTATATATAACATGTATATATAAGCTAATTGATGTTAGTTGATTAATTGACATTGAGGAGATGCCAAACGGTCAAAATTATAGTGGGGCAACAATCATTGGTTAGATGACATTGAAAATATGTTAATTGTTCAACTGATTTGGGAAGATGCCAAGTGGCAAGGATAGTTAGGGACATAACATGGATAGGGGTTCATGAAGATTCTTACACAACACCTAAGGGTGACCCCTAGAACTCTGAGGCGGATAAGTAACCTTGTTCAGTGGAGTCAACTTGCCAGTGGAACTGTAGTGAAGAGAATGAGCTCAGCACATTTTTGTTTACAGCTGTAAAATTTCTAGAAGCCACCAGTTTTTCAAGCCTAACTCACCTGAATATGGCCAACAGGCTTCAGCTGGGATGGATAAGATGGTAGAAATATTGCTGAGAATCAGTAGGACTTGGTAGCTGATTAGATATGGTTGGAGCTTAAGGAGAGAGAAGAGTCACAGAGTAATAGGTTTTGAGTCTGGGTGAATGGGAGGATGATGGTACCATTAATAAAGAGAGACAGAGAAGATCAGGCAGAAGAGCAGGTATCTTGGGAAAAGTTGATGAGATTACTTTTGCACATGTTAAATTCAATCTTTGAAACTTACAATATTAAATGTGGTGGGGGCAGGGAACAACAATTCTTTGTAAAGAAAGATAATCAGCCTCTTCATCCAGTCCTCTCATTTGTTGGCAAAGTCATTCCCTAGTCACAGGGCAATGAAAGGGAACCAAAATTATAAGTTCCCAAAATAGTTACTTCTCCCCACTTCCACCCAATGTCAAGCTGGCTAAAACATTGTGTTAATTTCTATCAACCTTTTCCCATAATTCCTATTAATGGAACCAATTTAATTTAATACAGAAAGATGAAGCTCTGTTGCTAGGGGGAGTTCAAGCCAGAAACATATTAGACCCAACATGATCAACTGTAGAACTCAAACTACTTTTTTTCCTTATTTCACAAAGTGACAAGTCTCAGAATTAAATGGATGCAATAATTGTTAGCTGGAGTGTCTTTCATGCTCACTCTGAATTGTGCTAGGCATGTCAGATCCAGCTGGGTGCTTCAGAAGAATACAATTGCTATAGATTATAGGCAAAATAGAGACAGCATCTTGATTCTGTGATAATACCACTAATGTTTGTATAGGTTTTTTTTTTTAATATCAATTCCAAAGCACTTATGCAGCCATTATCTTCTTTGATACTCTGAATGACCCTGTGAAGTAGGTAGAGTAAGCGTTTTCATACCCATTTTTAGATGAGGACACTGAGGCTCAGAAATTGAGACTTGTCAATGGCTATAGCTAGGAAGTAGGACCCCTTTCTCTAGATCAGGGGTGGGGAACCTGTGGCCTTGAGACAACACATGGCCTTGAGGCCACAAATTCCCCAACCCTGCTCTAGACCATCAGTTCATCATTCTTTCCACATCTCTACTTTTATCCTAGAAAACTAAAACAATATTGTTGGATAATGGAGTTTCCCCAGGTACCCTAATCCTGATCCTAGAACAAAACTAGAAACTAAGATTGAACAATAACCTTTGTCAGCTTTCACTTATAAAGGACTATATATGTTTCTTTTTTTTTAATTTTCACATTAGTCATGTTGTAAGGAAGAATTAGAACAAATAGGAGGAACCACCAGAAAGAGGAAACAAGAGAGAAGAAAAAATAGCAAATAGTATGCTTCGATCTGCATTCAAACTCCATGTTTTTGTTGTTTTTGTTGTTGTTGTTGTTGTTGTTGTTTTTTGCTAGGCAATGAGATTAAGTGACTTGCCTATGATCACACAGGTAGTAAGTGTTATGTGTCTGAGGCCTGATTTAAACTCAGGTCCTCCTGAATCCAAGGCCAGAGCTCTATCCACTTCGCCACCTAGCAGCCCCATAGTTCTTACTTTGGATGTGGAAGGCATTTTCCATCATGAGACCTTGCATTGCTGAGGAGGACTAAGTCTACCAACATTAGTAATCATACAATGTGGCTGTTACTGTATACAATGTTCTCTTGGTTCTGCTCACTTCACACAGCATCAGTCCATACAAGTTAAAGGACTGTATGTTGAACAAGCTATATACACGGATCTCTTATGAACAAGTACTTTATTTGATTTGAGTTTCTTAAAATTCTGAACTTAATAATTACTCCCCCATATGACAATTTCCATGTAATAAGTTGAACAGGAAAGAGAATTATATATGAAATCATTTATAAATAAATTCTTATTTAGTTACAGTTTACTTTTTTAAGAAAGTGTATAATAAACAACATGTTACTTTCAAAGCCGTCTTGCTTGGTTATACTTCTTTCTAAATTTCCTTCTGTTGTCTCTGAATTAAAAAAATATACTTCAATGTTTCTCTTTTCTTTCTTTTTTTTGACAATACTATCAATAGTTCCCCTCACTTTCCCAAATCCCTCCAAATGAAAAAAAAATAAACTATAATCCTTACAAAATAATAAACATAATAAAACAAAACAAATCCATACCTTTGCCATTTGCAAACACACTTGTCTTATTTTGCACCTCAAGTCTATCACTTCTCTGTCAGGAGGAAGGTAGCATCTTCTCAGATATCTCTGAAATCATCCCTTTTTGGTCATTTCATATCATATTCTGTTATATTCATATACCAAACCTTGTATAGTAATTCCCAGTTGATAGTTCTCCCTTTATTTTCAGTTCTTGCTACAACAAAAAGACATGCTATAAATAATTCTATACATATAAATCTTTCTCTTGGATCTCCTTGGCTTATAGCCCTAGAAATGATATGGCATGATCAAGGGCTACATACAGTTTAGTGTCTTTTGATGTAGAGTTCCAAATGGAAGAGACTCTTGAGTAGTGTTGTAGTTTGTTCATCTTAAGGCAAACTACCAGTTCTGTGAACTGTAGACCTTATTCAGATGTCGGCTATAGGTCACCTAAAGTGAACATGGTGATGATTTTTGCTTTGTGTAAAATATTATGAAAGAAACCTCAGAAAATTTGTGTGACTTGATAGGAAGCGACCAGATCAAGGAAAATAATTTATACAATAACAAATGCATCATAAAGAAAAACGGCTCTGAAAAATATATGAATTTTGATAAATGTAATGACCAACTGCATTTCCAAAGGATCAAAAAGGAAGAATGTTATTCGACCACTAACAGAGAGGCAATAGATTCAAGATGTATGACATACATCTTCAGATACAGACAATGTGGGGATTTGTTTTGCTTGATTATGCATATTTTTGGTAAGAGTTATCTCTGTCTTCTCTTTCTGTGTGAGTTTCTCTCTCTCTTTCTCTCTCTCTCTCTCTTTTTCTTCTTCTTCTTCTTCTTCTCCCTCTCTCCCTCTCTCCTCTCTATTCCTCCTTTCAGTTTGGACCATGAAGAGGGACAGAAAGAAAGGAAATAGGAATTGGATAGCAAGAAGAAAAAGAAAATGAAAAGGAAGAAAAGAGGGTCATTTAAGAAGCTTTTAAAAAATACAGAGAACAGAAGGAAAACCAAGGAATCATAGACAGGTAGCACATTTTAAAAAGTTACATGTTGAATAATTTATCATACATTTAAAAGAAAAGCAAGTTGTACATAATAAAGATCTGTGGTTTTGTTACAACCTTCTTTTTCTTTTCTACTTTGTGTATGGAAATCTTTTTTTTTTTTTTTTGGTGTTTGTTGAGAAAAGAAAGAAACTAAAAAAAGAAACTCAGATCCAGATAATAAATGAACAAAAACACATGGTACACACATTTTAAGATGGTATTTCTAAAGTTCTATTTGTCTTATAAGACATGGTTTTTTTTTTAGCCTTTACAAAATTTCACTGTAATTCCATCCAGTCTAATGGCCCAACCAAACCTTTCAGCAGATATGTACCCATTCTATTACTATTCCTTCTGGACCACTGTGACTCCAAAGATCATGCCTTTAGTAACCTAAACTTACTCAGTTTTGAAACTACTGCCCTAAGGCCGTGCTATCTTGATTTAGGAGTCAGCCAATATACATGGTTACATGTAAATGTTTCACTATATCTAACTAGCCCCAGCCTTCAGAACATGTTTTATATCCCAGCTAACTAGCCATCTCAGCCACTTCATTACCATTGCTTCTCAAAAGGATATGATAATCAACTCCTGTGTGTTCCATTCACCATCCCTGTTATTGTTTGGTCACATCTGACCCTTTGTGACCCCATTTGGGATTTTCTTGGCAGAGGTATTGGGATGGTTTGTCATTTCCTTTTCCAGCTCATTTTATAGATGAGGAAACTGAGGCAAACAGGGTTAAGTGATTTGTCTAGGGTCACACAGCTAGGAAGTGTCTGAGTCCAGATATGAACTCACAAAGACAAGTCTTCCTGACTCCAGGCCCAGTAGTCTATCCACTCTGTCACCTAGTTGCCACCACTGTTACCATCTCTGTGTCTTCCCCAAATTCCCTTGTCTGGGCACCATGTCCTTATTTGTATTATCTCTCAGTATTAGAATGTAAGCTTCTTGAAGGCAGAGGCTGCTTTACTTTTGTATTTATATCCCCGGCATTTAGCACAGTGCTTGGCATATAGCAAATGCTTAATAAGGGTTTTTAACTAATTAAAATCTGTTAAAAATCATAGCATAATTTATCTGAAAATTGCCATTTGTCATTTTGTTTCTAGAGGCCCTTAGCATTGCCTAGGAGGTCTCAAAATAATGATATTCTTGGGATGCTTTGGTTTATGGTTTATGGATGACACACAGTGTTCATTTCATTGAGTCCTAGAACATTGGGACCCTACTCAAAGAGATCTATGGTCACTCCAAAAAAGATTGGCCTGACAATCCATCCAGTAAAGAATATGTATTGCTTAGATTTATGACACGCAGGTATGCAGGAAAACTAGGGAGCCCATCAGTGCACCTATCTTGGACAGGTGCTGGACAGTGAATTTGACCCACAGTTAACTAGAAGAAAGAGATCAAGTTAGATAATGTTTGAGAAATCGTGAAGGACTTTCAATGATCCCAAAGTGTTTCATCACCAATATTCTGCTGGTGATGTTATTTGCCCCTGAATCTGATAAAACCACTATCTCAAAGAATAAATTTGCAGGTGACCCAAAGGGTAATGGAAAGATATATAGTAGCTATAAGTAGTTGGTGTAGCACATGGCCAATGGTGACTTGCATGTGAGAGAGTACAAGATATTAAGAGCACAGATTCCTGAAAAAAAAAAGGAGGGAAAATAGTCATTTACCAAGTGAGAGAAAATAAATGTACAACCTGAATGTGGTACTGATATATAAAATATTAAAAATAATCAGAAGTCTTCCATCATATTGAATAGATCTCTAGGAAGAATTTATGTAAAGATGTGAACAAGACTTACGTAAGAAGTGAAAGCATGAATAGGTCTTAATCTGCCCTGGTTGGGTCAAAATCACAACAATGAGATTGCCATAAATCCATCTAAGTACCAAGGTAAGATATTTGATTGCAAGGTGGGAGAATGAATCATGAAATGAACTTGTCTCTCACCTTGAAATCAAATGGCAAACTTTGATTCCTGTCAACAGAGACCATATTTGATTAAAATCAGCCAATTAATTTAAAAAGTAAATATGAAACAGACAATCAGAAAAGGACTGCCTTCACCCGGTTAAAATATAGCTGGGCAAGGCACTCCATTCCTTGTTGCTGTAGAAATAATAAATGATACTCACTAAGTGCTGCACTATTTACAACTCTGTTAGGTAGATAACATAAGTATTATCACCATTTTGCAGAACCACAGAGAGGTTGAGTGACTTGCCATGGTCACACAGTTGGATCCAAACCAAATCCTCCTTGATTCCAATTCCAACACTCTTCCCACTGTGCCAGGCTGTTCTGTTAGGAATGCAATCATTTCTGTCCTCAGGCCCACTAAAATGTTATGAAATTTGTGCAAACTTCTTAATGTAGATAAACCCTCCATATGTACAGATTGCAACTCATTAACACTTTCTCAAACTATGTGATTCTTTTTCTTATCTTTCTACAAATCCTTTCAAAGAGATAGAAATAGTATACATTTCAAGTTCAATATGAGAACATGAATGTGTGGGATGTATTCAAACAGGAAAAAAAATATGAAATGAGAATGTTATTAACGATTAACATGTTGCAAGAAGTAAATCCGCAAATAATCTAGCCCTAAAAATTAGGAAATAAAATAGCTAATCCCTGCCAACTGCAGAATATACTCCTGCTAGTGAGGAAAGGTATGATTTACAGTATCACCTGCTATAGATAAACTTTTTACTTAAAACATCAATAATTTGTGCCCTTTATCCTTTTCTACTGTATGTGTTGCTGAGGAGGAAATTTATACGTAATGAGAATTTTTTTTCTTCACTACTAAAGTGGGATTCTCACACTCAGACTTTGCCACATGGATCTTTATTCTTGTTTATTTTCACGATAATTAATAAAAGGGTGCAGTGCTTAGCTTGCTTCCTTCTCCTCACCAAATGGCTTTCTGCTCTTTTCAAGTGTTGTTCTAAATTAAAGCAAATGTTCCATGAGGATTTCGCCATTGGTAAGAAAGCACAAAATGTTCTATGTTCCCTCATTAAAATAAGTTTCAAGTGAATATTTCTTCAGGTACAGCTTTGCTCTGAGTTGTCAGCTACTGGGTACCCCCTTAAGTCATCAGTTAAGAATCTTCTTGGAAATTCACCCAGTATAATAAGATTGAGGATTACCAAATGCATGCCTTGAATATCTAATCAAGAAAACAATAGCCTTTTATTGCTCAAGCTTCTAATTGCAGGGGGTGGGGGAAGGAATACTTCTTGCTGCAATGAAATTGAATAAATGTATCATAAGGCATCAGTGTTGGTATTCACATCTCTTCAGCACCCTCTTCCCCTCTGATTAGAGGAATGGAGGGCAGAGCAAAGAACTCCTCCCAAAGCTTCCATTTAAAGAGGCCAATTCTTCCTTCCCCACCAGTTGCAATCTTTGGACTAAACTCTACCATCCCTCTCACCCCCCACCTCCCCATCCCTTTCAGCTTTCTTTTACGGGTTGTCTTCCCCCATTAGATTATAAGCTCCTTGAGGGCACAGACTTTCTCTTTCTCTTTCTTATTTGCATTCCCAACATTAGCACAGTGCCTAGTACACAGTAAGTACTTAATAAGTGTTAATTGACGTCAATTTAGGACTCTAGGAATATTAAGGCAAAAGAAGTGTATGGAACTATGGGAAGGTAGTGTAATGCAGTAGAAAGAGGATCTATCTTGAGGTCACCAGACCCTTGACTGAATCCCAACTCTGTCACTTACACTACATTCATGAACTTGGGCAAATCACTTAAAATCTCTTGGCCTCATTTCACTTATCTGTAAAATGCATTGAACTGGATGACCTCTAATGTCCTTTCCAGCTTTAAATCTAATCTCTGATCCTTTCAATTTTGCTGAAATCAGACATAAGAAAGCAAAATGGCTAAATTGTGATTTGGGAAGGGCAAATCCTTCATCAAGTCCAGGATCTTATTGGACCCAAGCACACAACTAACATTCCTACGTACTGCTTCCAGCAACAAAAATTGTGACCTGTCTGTGTTTGCCCAGACTCTATGTGACTTTTGTCCAAGTCTTCAGAAAGGAGGTCAGTCAACAAATGAATA
This sequence comes from Vombatus ursinus, assembly GCF_900497805.2. Taxonomy (NCBI): domain Eukaryota; kingdom Metazoa; phylum Chordata; class Mammalia; order Diprotodontia; family Vombatidae; genus Vombatus; species Vombatus ursinus. The sequence continues at coordinate 22,423,215 of NW_020954571.1, read as the reverse complement.
AACATTTATTAAGTGCTTACTACGTGCCAAGCCCTGTGGTAAATACAGGGAATACAAATAAAGGCAAAAAAAAAAACAGTCCCTGTTCTCAAATTCTAATGGGGGAGACAACATGCAAACAAATTAGATGCAGGATAAATTGGAGATAATCAACAAGGGAATGCACTAGAGTCAAAGGGGGATGGGGAAGGATTTCTGTCTATGGTGAGATTTAAGCCAGAATTTGAAGGAAGTCAGGTAAGCCAGGAGGAAGAAATGAGGAAAGAAAGAATTCCAGGCATGGGGGACAACCAGTTGAACACACGGGCTGTCCACAGGTGGTTAACTTTACTCTTACTCATCATTTTTTTTACCAAGTTGTACATTTTTCTGATGATAGCTATTATAACAATATTCCCACACCATTCCTTCTTACAGACTAACCACAGCCACCATGAACTTCTCCATTGCCCTTTGGGTAAGTTACAACTCTAGTTCAGTGGAACCTGTGATATTTAATGACTGCTAGTAGCCATAGAGCATCAACATTTTTTGCTAAAATATGGCTCTTTGCTCCTCATTTATAAAATGGGGATAGCAATGTATGTAGAGAATTCTTATAAAGAAAGACCTTCATAAACTTCAAAATATTATCTAAATATGTTGTTGTTGGTGGTGTTGTGATAATGAGACAGTTAGGTAGCTCCATGGATGGAGCACTGGGCTTAGAATCAGGAAGGCCTGAATTCAAATCTGGTCTTAGACAAACTGAGATGCAGAGAACCCACCCCATACACTTGAGCAAACCCCCTTAAGGATAATAGAGAATCCTGGCAGAAGGGTGAAACATAACACACCCAATCTTCAGGCAATGGGGCCAAAGAGTCCAATGTTACTGTCTAACATTCTTTTTTCTAGGCTCTTAAGAATTGGACCTCTATTGGGTTCATTGCAAATCATCATTTTAACAGTAGATGAAGTATCTCTTGAACAGAAGAATGATGCTTAGAGTTCTAGAAACATCTAGCAGAGCTGGGCCCAACAAGGACTATTAGGACCTATGAACTGGGGGCCCTGCATGTCATCTTCTTGCTCTGCCTTATACCAAGCATGGAAAAGAATATAAAATGCTCATCAAACCAACCTAAAAAGGAACCAGTTTACAAATGTTTCAAAAGCTGAATAAGACTTACTTGTTATGTTTCACCATTTAAAATGAACAGTTTTGGAGGCAAAGGGGAACTTTGCTTTGTGAAAAAAGAGGCTTCCAAGTTTTTGTGCTCCCTCAGAATAGGGAAGCAAGAGATGTAAAACGGGAAAGGACTTCAGAGTCCAAGTTGGACTAGTCCATCTTGTTTTATTAGTGAGGAAACTGAAGTGCAAGATCTCATAGGTATTAAACGGCAAAACTAAGACTTGAATGTGGGTTCTATTACTCCATTATGCTCCTTTATTGCTAACACAGCAGTTCTAGTTGGTGTTCTTATTTCTTAATAAGTAAAACTAACTTGAGTTTGTGGATACATTTAAAATTGGGAAGAAATTCATCTGCCCATGACTTTGAGTGAGAAAGTACAAAACATGGTTGCCTTAAAATCCTTGCCTTCACATCAAATCAACTCATATTTATTGCACCTACTAGGGAAGGAGAAACTGTAATTCAATTCAATTCAATTTGATGCTCATTTACTAAGAGCTTATTGTGTTCTAAATACTGCAAAAGATGGAAGAAATACAGTGACAAAAGTCAAACATCCCCTTCTCTCAAGAATAATACCTGTGTTAGACAGAAAGCAACATGTACATAGAAGAGTAAACGCCATAACTTCTTGCCTTCCCATCTCTCCCTATGCCTAATCTCTTCTCATCACTCCTTGTCTGTTTTCACTGAAACCTCCATTAGCTCCATTCCTCCTTACTTTCTGTGAACATCACCATTGCCGTGCCTCAATTCCCCTCTGTGTCCTTCATAATTTTGACCTTTTAGTTAGGGCAACCTTAAATTGCCCTAGGTCCTTGAAACCCTTGCCCTTTTGTCTTATCATGACATATCCTTTTAAAACCCCCAACCTTGAATTACTCTTATTCTTCTTCACTGTTCTGAGCTACATGCTCTCAGAGAACATCACATAACTCTGCTGACCAGATTCAAAATAAATTTGTTATCCAAACTCAACTGAGCCCTCACAGTTTCATGCTAATACTTTAATCCTTGATTATCATACTCCTCACAGAGTCTGCTCAAAACCTTCTCTTCTCAACTTACATAAATTACCCCCTAACCATTTTTCCTCTAGTAGGTGTAAAATGATACCTCAAGATAGCTTTAATTTGCATTTTTCTAATCAATAATGGTTTAGAGCAGTTTTTCATAACCATTTCCAAAGATGATTAGTGAAAAAGAAAAAAGAACCTATATGGTCTAAAATGTTTATAGAAGTTTGCATTGTGGTGGCAAAGAACTGGAAATTGCAGGAATGCCCATAAACTGGGGAATGGCTGAACAAGTTGGGATATATGATTGTAATGGAATACTACTGTGCTATTAAGAAATGATGAGCTCAATGATCTTAGAAAAACATGGAAAGGCTTGCATAAAATAATGAAGAGTGAAATGAGCAGAACCAAGAGAACATTATATACAGTAACAACAATATTGTTTTAAGAACAACTTTGAGCAAATAGGTCATTTTGACTATTATAAATACCCAAATAGACTACAAAGGACATATGAAGAAAGATGCTATCAGGAGATCAGGGGACTTGGTCACAGTTTCAGGGTCAAGAAGAGAATGCTAATAGTTAATAGATCCCTTCCTGGGTACATGCCAGAGCACAGGCCAGGAAAGTAGGAAGCACTGAAAACTTACAGACCCCCAAAACTAGCTTTGAAAACAGCAGCATGAAAAACCTGAAGTTTGGGACAATACCCCCTCCAAACTTGAAGCAAAGTCAAACTTTAACATAAAGTTAAAAGTCAAGAAATAAGCTGGGAGAAATGAACAAATTGAAAAAAAAAACCTGACCACAAAAAAGTTACTATGGTGACAGGAAAACTCAAGATATAAACTCAGAAGATGAAAACTGTCAAAACAGCTATAAGCAAAGCCTCAAAGAATAATGTGAGTTGGAGACAAGCCCTAAAGAAATCCTGGAAGAGCCCAAAACAGATTTTTAAAAATCAGATGAGAGAAGTATAGAAAAAATTGGGAAAAGAAATGAGAATGATGCAAAAAAAAATTATAAAGAGTCAACAGCTTGGTAAAAAAAGACATAAAATAAACTATAGAAAATAATACCTTAAAAACAGAGTTGTCTAGGAGAGCAAAGAATAATTCACCTGTCAGATCTATAGAGAAGGGAAGAATTTATGACCAAACAAAAGAAAGAGAGCATTATTAAATACAAATTAGATAATTTTGATTATATTAAAATAAAAAAGATTTTGCACAAACAAAACCAATGCAACCAAGATTAGAAGAAAAGCAGAAAGGTGGGAAACAATTTTTGTAACAAGTGTCTCTGAAAAAAAGCCTCATTTCTCATATACATAGAGAACTGAGTCAAATTTATAAGAATACAAATCATTCCCCAATTGCTAAATAGCCAAAATATATGAACAGGCAGTTTTCAGATGAATAAATCAAAGCTATATATAGCCATTTGAAAAAATGCTCTAAATCACTATTGATTAGAGAAATGCAAATTAAAACAACTCTGAGGTACCACCCCACACATTATCAGATTGGCTAATATGATAGAAAGGGAAAATGACAAATGTTGGAGGCAATGTGGAAAAAAAAATAGGGACAAGCATGTACTGTTGCTGGAGTTGTGAATTGATCCAACCATTCTGGAGAGCAATTTGGAATTATGCCCAAAGGGCTATAAAGCTGTGCATGCCCTTTGATCCAGTAATGCCACTACTAGGGTTTATATCCCAAAGAAATCCAAAGAATAGGAGCTATTTGTACAAAATCTTTATAGCAGTTTTTTTTGTGTTGGTTAAAAATAAACATCCAGGGGCTGCCTATCAGTTGGGGAATGGCTGAACAAGCTGTGGTATATAATTATGATTGGATTTTATCGTGTTATAAGAAATGACAAGCAGGACAATTTCAGGGGGAAAAAACTGGAAAGACTTGTATGAACTGAAACAAAATGAAGTGGGCAAAACCAGGAGAACATTGTACTCAGTAACAGCAATATTGTACAATGAAGAACTTTGAATAACTTATTCTCAGCAATACGATGATCGACAATGCCAAAGGATTCATGACGAAAAATGTTATCTGCCTCCAGAGAAAGAACTGGTGTTGTCTGATTAGACTAAAGCATAGAGTTTTCACTTTCTTTTTTGGTTGTTCAAGTCTTTTTGTACAAAATGAATAATATGGTAATGTTTTACATGATTGCACATGTATAACCTATATTGGATTATTACTATCTCACTATTATTACAGAAGAAGTGATAGAATTTGGAATGCAAAACTTTTTTTTTAAATGTTAAAACTTGTTCTTAACATGTCATTGGGAAAAAATAAAATATTATTTAAAAAAGAAAAACCTGGAAAGATTTACATGAACTGATACAAAGTGAAAGGAGAAGAACAAGAACATTGTACACAGTAACAAAAATATTATAAGATGATCAACTGTGAATGACTTAGCTATTCTCAGCAATACAATGATCCAAGACAATTCCAGAGGACTCCAGAGAAAGAACTGACAGAGTCTCAATACAGATTGAAGCATACTTTTTTACCTTCTTTAATTTTTTGTATCTTTTTTTTCCTTTGGGCCTGTGTCTTCTTTCACAACATGACTAATATGGAAATAGGTTTTGCATGATTGCACATGTATAACCCATGTCAAATTGCTTACCATCTCAAGGGCAGGGGGAGTAAGGGAGAAAAAGAAAAAAAATGGAACTCAATTTTTAAAAAAAATGAACTTTAAAAATTGTCTTTTTATGTAATTGGGGGGAAATAAAAAATCATTAAAAAAAAAAGAATTGGCCAAATAGTAAAAGAGGCACAAAAGTTCACAAAAGAAAAATGTTCCTTGACAAGTAGAATTGGACAAATGGAAAAGAAGATACGAAAGCTCATTGAAGAAAATAATTCCTTAAAAATTTGAATTGAGCAAGAAGGAAGCTAATAACTCCATGAGACATCAAGAAACAATAAAACTGTCAAAAGAATGAGAAAAAGAGAAGAAAATGGGAAAATTTCATTGGAAAGTCAACTGAGTTGGAAAATAAATCAAGAGATAATTTAAGAATGATTGGACTACCTGAGAGCCATGAAAAAAAAAGCCTAGACAATGTATTTCAAGAAATTGTCAAGGAAAATTTCCTTAATATCCTAGATCCAGAAGGCAAAATAGAAATTGAAAGAATCCATTAATCACCTCCTGAAAAAGAACCAAAAATAAAAACCCCCAGTAACATTGTAGCCGAATTCTTGAGCTTCCAATTAAATGACAAAATATTGCAAGCAGCCACAAAAAACAATTCAGATATCATGGAGCCATAGTCAAGAACATACAAGATGTAGCAGCTTCCACATTAAAGGATCAGAGGGCTTAAAGTATGATATTCCAGAAGGCAAAGGAGCTAGGACTACAACCAAGAATAGCATACACAAAAAAACTGAGTATAATCCATCAAGGGGAAAAATGGAAATTTAATGAAATAGAGGATGTCCAAACAGTTCTGATGAAAAGATCAGGGCTGAATGGAAGATTGCACTTTCAAATAAAAGAATCAGAAGAAGCATAGAAGGATAAACATGAAAGAAATCATTAGACATTCAATAAGGTTAAACTGTTTACATTTCTATATGGGAAACTGATACTTGCAACTCTTAAGGACTTTACATTATTAGTGTAGATAGAAGGAGTATACATAGCCTAGAGGGCATGGATATGAGTTGACTATGAAGGGATGATTAAAAAAATAAGATTAAGAGGTGAGAAAGAGGGATACATTGGGAGAAGAAAAATGGGAAGGGAAGAAGAGGGAAAAGTATCTCACTTAAAAGAGGTGTGAAAAGAAGAATTTTTTTATGGTGCAGGGCAAGCATAAAGGTGAGAGTGGTAGGCAATGCTTGAACCTTACTCTCATTGGAATTGACTAAAAGAGGAAATAACATACACATTCAATTAGGTATAGAAATCTATCTTACCTATAAGGAAGTAAGAAAGGAAGGGGATGGGGAGAGTGCTGATACAAGGGAGGCAGATTAAGAGAGGGAGAGGCCAGAAACAAAACATGTTTTTGAGGAAGAATGGGTAAAAGAGAGAAAGAAAAGGATAAACAGAGAAAAAATAACATGGAAGAAAATACACACTTAGTAGTCATAACTATGAATGTGAATAGGATAAACTCACCCATAAAACAGAATCAGACAGCAGAATGGATTAAAAGCCAGAATCCAACAATATGTTGTTTACAAGAAACAGAGAGACATGCACAGAGTAAAAATAAGGGGCTAGAGCAGAATCTATTATGCTTCAGTTGAATTTTTAAAAAGCAGAGGTAGCAATCACAATCTTATACAAGGGAAAAGCAAAAGTAGACCTAATTAAAAGAGATAAGCAGGGAAACTACATTTTTGCTAAAAGGTAGCATAGACAACTAAGTAACATCAATAATAAACATTTATGTACCAAATGGCATAATATCCACAGTCTTAAAAGAACAGTTAGATGAGTTACAGAAGGAAATAGTAAAACTAGACTAGTAGGGGACATCAGCACTCCCCTTTCAGATAAATATAACCATGAAATAAACAAAAAAGAAGTTAAAGAGATGAATATTATTTTATAAAAGTTAGATATGATAGACTTCTGGAGAAAATTGAATGGGAATAGAAAGGAGTATAACTATTTCTCAGCTGTATATGACCCTTTCAAAAAAATTAACCATGTATTAGGTTATAAAACCTTATAATCAAATGCAGAAAAATTAGATGCATGCTTTTCAGACCATGATGCAATAAAAAATGTATTCAACAAAGGTCCATGGAACCACAGATTAAAATTTAATTTGAAACTAGATAATCTAATACTAAAGATTGAGTGGGTCAAAGAAAAAATCATAGAAACAATAATTTCATTAAAAAGAATGACAATAACAACACAACATACCAAAATTTATGGGATGAAGCCAAAGCAGTACTTAGGGGAAAATTTATATCTCTAAATGCTTACATCAGTAAAAAAGAGAAAGAGCAGATCAACAAATATAGCACAGAATTAAAAAAAACTAGAAAAAGACCAAATTAGAAAATCTTCTAATATCAAATTGAAAATCCTGAAAATCTAAGGAGGGATTACTAAAATTGAAAGCAAGAAAACCATTGAACTAAAATGAGGAGCTAGTTTCATAAAAATAAAAAAGCAATAAAATAAATACACCAGTAGCTAATCTATCTGGTCCTGAAAATTTTTCTTAGTGAGCTCATTTAGGGCTTATTCAATTTCTTTTTCTAAGATAGGGCTATTTAAGTATTTTATTTCCTCTTTTGTTAATATGGACAATTTATATTTTTGCAAATATTCATCCATTTAACTTAGATTATCAGATTTATTGGCATTTAATTGGGCAAAATAGTTGGTAATAAATGCTTTAACTACATCTTCACTGGTAGTGTATTCACTCTTTTCATTTTTAATGGTGGTAGTTTGGTTTTCTTCTTTCTTGTTTTAAATAATTTTTTTCCTTTCTTCAAACCTAAGTTTACCTTCCTGTAACTTCCATATATTACTCCTAGTTCTGCTTTCTGAGGTCAAGCAAAATAAGTTTATTTGTCTTGTACATGACATCACATAATAGGCAAGTACCATAGGCCCCTTAAATCTTCTCTTCTAGACAATAAACATCCTCATTTCTTTCAACCAGTCCTCATATGACATGAACTTGAGGCCTTTCTCCACCTTGGTTGTCCTCTTATCCATGCTTTCCAGCTTATTAATATCCTTCTTATAAAATGGTACCCTTAAATAATACAGATGTAGACTGTCCGTGGCAGAGTACAGTGAGACAGCCATCTCCTTATTTTTGTACCTTTTGCCTTTACTAATGAAGCCTAAGATCAAATTAGCTTTCTTGACTTCCATATCACACTTTTGATTCATATTGAGATGTCAGTCCAACAAAAACCCCAAATCTTTTTTTTTCCATTTGAACTGCTGTATAGTCATCCCTCCTTTAACTTCTGAAACATGGTAAATTGATGGGGAAGGGGAGGTTAACTCAAATGTAAGATATTCAATTTATCCTTAACAGATTTCAACTTGATTTGTACCAATATTTCAATATGTCTAGATCTTTTAGAATTCTGATAATCATCCATTGTTAACCACCCCGCCAACATTTATGTCAACTACAAATTTTATAACTATGCCATTTATGTCTTTATCCATGTCATTGATAATAGTGTCTGGCATTCCACAGGAGACTTCTTTCCAAGTTCACATCCAAATATAATGATTATTCTTATCACCTGAGTGACCATGGACAAGTCACTTTATCTTTCTGTGGTTCAATTTCCCCATATACAAAAGGATTGGACACACTAGATGATCTCTAAGTTCCTTTTCCAGATTTAAATATATGATTCTATGATCCTGCTCTATCTATTTAACTGAACTATTATAACTCACATTTTTTTTTTATCTTTTCTCCAAGAATAGCATGAGAATTTTTGTCAAATGTATGGCTAAAATCTTGATAAACTCACTCTCTCTCTCATATATATATATATATATATATGCATACATATATATAGTACACCCACAGAGAATGCCAGCAATTTACTAATTTATGAATCCTGTCAAAAATTAAATGCTAGACTTGTGTGATTTGTTGTTAATGAAACCATCCTAGATCTTTGTGATCATCAATTTATTCCTAAATTTTTACTCACCATCCTTTTTATAATACATTGTAGAATTTTCCTGAGATTGGAAGATAAGCTCACTTGCTTATAGTTCACAGACTATTATCTCCCTTCCCATTTTGAAAAATAGTCACAATATTTAGGCACTTCTCCTGTTTTCTACCATCTTTCAAAAATCGTCAACATTGACTCAGCAGCCATGTGCAACAGTCCTCTCAGTTGCTCAATATACAGTTCACCTGGGTCATGTGACATTGAGTTCATTGTTCTTTTACTTTCTCTTTACTTATTGTGGATATCAACTCCCAGGTAGCCACATTTGATTTTTCTTTGTTGCAACCTTGCCATCCTCAGCCATGAAGTGTTACTATGCCATCTTGGAGCCTCATCTTTTCCTTAATATATCTTAAGGTATCTTAAAAAAGCAAACAACACACCTTTTATGTTATTCTTAGTTTTCATTGTTGGTCTCAATTCAATCTGTGTCTTAGTCTTCTTGACATTATTCTTACAGGACCATGCCAACTCACTCTCTGTTACCTCATTTTGATTCAATTTTTAAAAAAATATATATTTTTCTGCCTCCATATACACCTCAGTTTCTTTAGCTAAATTTGCCTTTTCACCTCATCAGAATTATTCTTTTTGTCTTAAATATTTATTTCTTAACAGTTTTCTACACTCACCCAGATCACTTCCTCTAAAGAATTTTAGTTCAGGGCAGCTAGGTGGCACAGTGGATAGAGCACTAGCCCTGAAGTCAGGAAGACCTGAGTTCAAATCCGGCCTCTGACCAAACACTTGACACTTACTAGCTGTGTGACCTTGGGCAAGTCACTTAACCCCAATTGCCTAAAAATCAAACACACACACACACACACAAGAATTTTAGTTCATTAAACAATACCTTTCACTCCTTTCAACACCTTTAAGTCTATACTGCCCCCTAAAACTAAGGTACATACCATATTATAGCCAGGTTTTCTCTTCTCTATCACAAACCCCAAGGTGGAATTGTCCCTTCTCCCCAAAGGTCACACCATTCCACTCCAACAACTAGTCTTCTTGCTTGTGAAAATCAACTCCAGAATAGATTTTTTTTTCTTTGTTGGTCACTCTTTTGAAAGATATAATTGACATTAAAGCAAATCAAGAAATCATTATCTTCTATGCTTTTTGAAGAGTGAAGTCTCTGAAAGATATCTTTGTAATTTAAAGGACTATATTGTGCCTCTGTGTTAAGCTTCTGATATGTTTCCTACATAAACATATTTCCAATTTCTATTGTTCTGGTCTACATTATACTGATGACGATATTGCTCCTGTTTCTGTTCCCAGTGCTTTTTACTCAATTGTTTTCCACTCTCTCTCCTGGATTTCCTCCCATTATTATATCTTCTTAAAATACAACATTATTCTCATATTCTCTTTTGTCTGTATTTGTTTTTTAATGAGGTGTGCCCCACCCTTCACTCATAGTCTAGTCATGAGTCTCCTTACATTAAGTATCAATGATGCCTGTGAGACCAAATTTGCCTTCCTACAACAGCACCTCTATTTCATCTTGATTTTCAACTATACTGCATTAGCGGGTTTTCATACTGGCTCCTCTTTTGGATTTTGTCTTCTACAAACTTCCAGGTATTTCATTTGCTATTTTCCATAAATTATAGCTACTCTCCCCAGCATTCGCTTTGGTAGATAGATATAGATATAGATATAGACATAGATATAGATATAGATATAGACATAGATATAGATATAGATATAGATAGATAGATATAGCTATAAACAGTTTTCCTTTGTTATTTAAATACATCTTATTTATATTGACAAGATTCCAAAATAATACATTCTTAATAGCCCCATTAGGTCTACTCCATCCCTGTCCAGGAGCCTACCATTCCTATAATTCATGCTGTGCTACATAAATGTAAATGTTATTCTCCTACAACATCCTCTTCACCACCTGTTCATATCCCAATTGAAAAGGCTGTCATTTGTAAGGGTTAAATTTGTTCTTATTGATCCCCATCAGAACTAAGAGCATGGGCTAGAAGTTACCAAGATATTTTCTTTCTATAAGGGAGAACTTCCTAACATTCTGCCTTCTGAAAATGAAATGGGCTGCTGGAGATGTAGGGGGCGGGGATCACAGAGTCTTCAATGCCATTTTCTGAGAATGCTATATAGGGGATTGTTAATGGAGTTGAACTAAATGGATTCTGATGACTTGTGAAGATCTGATGCTCTTCATGTTCCCTTGGTCCGTGGTTAGAAAACTGTTACACTAAAAATAATCACTGCAAATTTGGCCAAATATTTGTTAAATATTCTTGCAAGAGTTATGCAATTTCCTATCACCTTGATAAGACTTTGATACAATCAGCCGTATTTCCTCTGTTTCTTTCCTGCATCACCTTAAAAATAAAAACAAAGAGAAGTAAAACAAAACTAAATTCAGGCACAGATGAATCTGCAACATAGAACTGCCCTGCTAAGCAATCATGAAACGTGCTACAAGTCTGGGCAGCTCCGGAAGCAATATTTTTATCCTTTAGTTGGCTTTAATGTATTTGGCAATCCCACAGGAGGGCTTTTAAATCTAATGGTACAGACAATAACAAAGTGGAATTACATGAGCAGTTTCAAGATGATGGGGCTGTGACCCTTTTAGGTGTGTCATGCTGACTTATAGTGGTGACATGCTGGAGTCACCGTACATTACATAGATTTCAAGTTTGTCCCTCTTTGCTGAAGTCTAACTCCACTAGTCAATAAATGGAGAGTACACACAGTATGGGGTTTCTTAGAAAGAATATGTGAATTCATGGATTTTCATGTTTGTGTGTGTGTATGTGCATGCATGTGTGTTTGTGAGAGAGAAACAGAGACAGAGAGTCATCAGTATCAAGAAAATGATGGTTAAATAGGAACCTTTATTTAGAATCATTAAGCTGCAAAAGGTTTCTAAAGGTCATCTACTCTTGCCTCCTGCCATCAGGCCATTAAAATTCTGAACCATACTATAGTTTTCTATTTTCTCCTTAATGATTCCTATGGATGTTTTTTTCTATAACTACCCTGTCAAGAAAACATGTTCTAACTGAAAGAATACAGTTTATTTGAAATCAGAAGGCCTAGCCCTGCTGTTTACTACTTATGCGACCTTGGGCAAGTCAATTCCACTCTCCAGGCCTCAGTTTCCTCATCTGTAAAATTAAGGGATTGGACTAGACCCATAAGCTCCTCTTTCAACTCTGTATCCTAACTCTAGGCTATTCCTTAAGTTTGTAGAGTGAACTCTTTCTTCAAAAATTAGTAAAATTAGCTGGCTTCTCAGCTATATGAGCTCCCCGTAGATATATGAGCTCCTCTTAGCTATAAAAATCTAAAAAAACCCCAATAATTTTACTGTTACCTATATTTCTGCTCAGGTTTGTCTGCTTTAACTCTGAACTCTGTTTTCAGGTGATACAGTAGCTGGTCCTATTATCCATGTCAATAATTGCATTTGTCAGTCAACACCTAATTTTTTACATGTACTAATGATTAATCAGACAAGCCTATTTACTAATGTATCAGAATGCATTAGAAACATAAGGTAATAGGGGACAGAACATCAATTCAAATATAAATGAACTTCATTTACATTGGATACCTATTGACTCACATCAGAGAATGAAGTAGAAAATGTAATTTACTTGTAAACCATTAAAATGAATGAAATAGAATTTCAAACTCCATCTTCAAACATAACTTTATTGACTTGTCCATCAGCCTTAAGGGAGGGCACAGTTAAGTTTCAAGGACATAACCACCTATTCCTTCTTTGCTATAAACTAGTGGCCACCCCTTTACCTAACCTCCACCAATTTATTAATCTCAAGGTAAAGAAAAGTTATGGAACATAGTATAAGGCATTCTTTGACTCTCTGAAACTCTCTGGTTTTAGCAGGATGGAGAAGACCTAAGAAATCATCTAGTCTGACCCCCTTCATATTACAGATGAAGTAACTGAATCCCATGAAGGAAGAAGTGACTTGGCTAAGGTTACAAATCAGAGCTGGATTTAGACTCAGCACAATGGATAGAGGGCCACACCTGGACTCAGGTAGACTTGAGTTCAAATCCAGTCTCAGATACTACCTAGCTGTGTGACCCTATGCAAGTCATTTAACCTATTTGCCTCAGTTTCCTCATCTGTAAAATTATCTGGGGAAAGAAAGGACAAACCTTACCAATATCTCTACCTAGAAAATACCAAATAGGGTCATGAAGACACAACTGAAACCACTAAATAACAATAGCAACAACAACGCTTCTGACTCTGAATCAGAAATCCTCTCAAGAAACTGATGGCACTAATCTTCTTAGGTCCCCAGACTAGCATATCTGCAGATAACCTGAAGAGTTAGTGCCAAATTTTGAAAAAAAAGATTAAATCGAAACCATGATTGTTGACTTCATATTTGAAGACATAATAATGTGGGCCACTGGATAGAAGTCAAAAGAACTTGTAAACATGGTAAAGCAGATATAGATACAGAAAGCCAACCATACAGGCTTCCAACTCTAATTTCTGCCTTGTGACCAAGTGCTCCAAATACTGACTCTGGAGTCAGGAAACCTGAGTTCCAATATTGTCTCTAACATTTGTCATCTGTTTCACCTTCAACAAATCACTTAATCTCTTTGGGCCTCAGTTTCCTCAACTGGAAAACGAGAGGGTTGAATTAGATGGCCTCTGAGGACCTTTCCATAGAATCACAGATTCTATGGAGCATCAGCTATACTAAATAATCAGATGATGAAGGAAAAAACTAGTTGTTCTTCAAGAAAATAGAGCCAAAGGAGTGTAGATTTGGGGCTGGAAAGGGCCTTAGAGGCCATCAAAAGCACCCTTCTCATTTTAGAGGTAAGAAAACTGAGGCACAGGAGTGTGTAACTCGCCTGGGGTCACACAGCTAGTAAGTGTTTGAAGAGGAATTTGAACCTAGGTCTTCCTGCCTCCAAGTCTAGTACCCTGTCCACTGATCAGTGACGTCAAACTCAAATAGGAACAGGCCAGTAAACTGTCCGTAAGGATCCCTACAGCTCATATTGACTTAGAAAACCACGTATTGACATTTTCTATGTTCTATTGTATTTTTATTTATTTTACTATTTTAACTATTTCCCAATTACATTTTCATCTGGTTCAAGTGGACCATTGGCCAGGCCATGTGTTTGGCATCTCTGTACTATACAAAAGGTGTACCTCTGCATCAAATTGAAACAACATCGGGGCAATTAATTGAATTTTCTACTTTTTATCCAGATGTAAAGGCATTACATACATATAAATGACTAGTTATCCACCAAAATCCAGACAAGGGAGAACAGTATAGACTCTGTTTCTCTTACCACTAATTCAAAAATGGGAATCTGGATAACAGTAGGGGCAGCTAGATGGCACAGTGGAACAGTGGATAGAGTGCCAGGCCTGAAGTCAGGAAGACTCTTCTTTGTCTGTTCAAATCTGGCCTCTTATTTACACTTACTAGTTGTGTGACCCTATGCAAGTCACTTAACCCTATTTACCACAATTTTTCATCTGTAAAATGAGCTGGAGATGGAGATGGCAAACCACTCCAGTATCTTTGACAAGAAAACCCCAAATGGGGCGATGAAGAATTGGACACAACTGAAAGATGATTTAACAACAACAAATGTATCTAGAGAATCCAATATACTAGAAATATTAAATGGCAAGGTAAAATACAGCAGTTTGTTTCTAGACAAACACATTCTACATGGACCGGAAAGGAAAAAAAGAAAAGGGTTTAGGTTGGAAGCTAGAGCAAAGGACATCTTATGTTTAAGGTCCTATTGCCTAACCCAATTTTCCCTGCAATTCTCTCTAAAATTGCTTGAAACCAAAAGAATTTAGGCTGTCTTCTTATCATAACAAAAGTGGAAGAAAAGGGATCAGTGTGACCCAATGGATAGGTGGCACTTGCTAGGTATGTGACCAAAAGCAAACTACAACCTTCCTGAGTTTTATTTCTCCATCTGTGAAATGAGAGTAATTATCCCTGTAATTCCAATTTCAGGGGAGTCTCATGAAGCTCAGATGAAACAAACACTTTGTATAATGTAAAGTACTTTGTATAATGTAAAGTTTACTTTGCAAACTTCAGGGAACTATATGAACATCAGTCATTGCTCAAACGAAGACTGTAAACTCCAAGAAGGCTGCTATCTGGTCTTATATAAACTTTTCATTTCCCTAGTGCTAAGAAGAGTAATCTGTACACAGTAGGTATCTAACAAATGTCTGTTAAATTTCATATATCAGGAGCAGTGTGGCTTGTCTCTATTTCAAACACCTGTATCCTATCACCTCCCAAAGGTAAATTCAATTTTGCTGTGAGGGATACCAGCCTAAGAGCTCACGGGATCATGCAAACATCCCATGGGAATATACTGTCTTGTCTCCAACTCCCACAGATGAAATTGAAAGACCCCAGACAGGGTTAACACTGTCCGAATACAAAGAAGGCTTAATATCAGCCTTGTTCATGCCCATGGACAAACATGAAAGCTCCTTGACTTTATTCCCAGCATTTTATCCATCAGAAACTGTCAGAAAGATGAATTGGGGATAAGCTGACTTTTGTTAATAATGTAACAATTTTGAGAGAGCAGCTTTAATCAGGGGGAAAATTTTCCAGAATTTGACAACCTTGTCCATTCCCTCTGGTCCTGGCTTGCTCTTTTTTTCAAGACTATCTAATGCTGTTTCTTAGATGGTGTTCAATAGAAACCAGTCTATAATGCAATGCACTCTCTTTATGTGATGTTTAGATATGAGATTGATCTCAAAGGACACCCTGGAGTTCTGAAAGGAGGATTATTGGATTTTGTGGCTTTCTCAGATGTCAAAGGTCTTTAAACAGTGTCTTGCAAAGTTGCTACATCCCGCCTGTCTGTGAAACACTTATGAACTCATCAAAGGAGGTAGTCTCCATGTTAATTAGACTGGGTAAGGATGTAGGGGGCTGGGGAGGACTGGCTGGGGGAGAGCACTCCCTCCTCCCAATCAAGTTAAGTGCCAGGGCCAAATTTACTTTCATACTATGAAAAAAAATTATTTCATTTATTTTCAGATCAATAGGTTATTAAGAGAAAGAGTGCTGACACAGGGTGGAATTCAGAACTCTGAGGAACAGTGATACAAAGGATATGATTATTGAAGCCCAGGTCTGGCAGCCATGTTATCTCAAGGCTCCTGGAGTACTTTTTAATAGCTCTGGACTCAGGTTGAATAAAACAGGAACAGCAAAATATAGGTTGGCTTCATGGATTCCTGCTCACAGTGAAGAAGAAAGAGAGGGCAATTTGGGCAAGGTTTTTTTTTCCTCCCTACCTGCCTTATTAAGGTGTCATACATAGCCATGGTGGAAAAGGAGTTCTGTGTTGCCCTGCCCCTGGGCCTGTCCTCTTTACTACATTTTAAACTTGAGTGTTTTTCTGACCTGTTTCAGGTATCTGAAATGGACTACAATCTGGACATGGACTGATACAGCAAAAAGCCCTAAAATGACATTACTTCTCTAGTCAGGGTGGGGGATACCCATTCCAGGGATTCTCAGTGAGTATGGAGATGTCTGTGACAGAGCTCTAAATCAGTCATCTGGTGATAACAACACATTTCCACAATTTTGTCCTCTTCCCAAAATACATGCTTGGTGGGGGTTACGGGGTAAGGGTGTCATTTATAATCAAAGAAAGAGAGAAAAGCTTTTGAGATCTCCATCAATGACCATAGGGATCAATTATGGGAACTAGGAGAAGTAAATTCCATATACTCAGTCATCTAAGGAAAATGCCCAAATTATATTAAGTCTATTTAGACCCCTTAGCCTATTCCTTATACTAGATAGTGCCCTAAAGTAGATTTAACATTACATCAACTTAGCCACACGATTTACCTCCATCATTTGATCTTTTTTTTTTCAGTCTAGACCTGTGATCTTATTTGAATAAGGAACATAAAGTCTTAGTTGCTAAGAACACTGAGAAATTAAATGAATTTCCCAAGACTACATGGCCAGAATGTGCAAGAAAGGGGAACCTGACCCAGGCCTTCTGACTCTGAGACTAGTTCTCTAATCTACTACGCTATGCTGGTTCATAATCAGGACAGGGGTTGGGACTAGACTTGGGATTTCATTGTTATGTGAAGCACCTGGATGAGGAAAGTCTCTTTATCAGTATAGGTAAGCACATCCCCTGCAACTTGTATCATCCTAAAAGGATACCAAGGGCACTAAGAATTTAAGTGGCTTTCTGAGGATCACACAAATATGGGTCAGAGGAGGGGACCAGAACCCAGCTTATCTGACTCTGAGGCCAGCTTTCTAGATACTACATCCTGCCTCAGTTGCTACTTCAAAATTATCTTTCAATATTGGTTTCCTTGTAAAGCTAGTTGTCATTTAAGAAAAATGGGGAAAGGATACTTTCTTCTGCAATTTGTCCAAGGTCCAGTTATAAAAGCAAGATTAAAAGAGGTCTTGTCCCTTTAATGCTTAAAAATACTGTTTAAGATTAGAAATCCAGGTTTGCTGATGTGTATCATTTGGGGTCTGGTATTGGACACTTTAATGAATTAACTCATCTTGAATTTTCAGATAGAGTTAAAATTGGATGGAGAATGATCTGTTCATAACTTAGAATGAGAAAATGTGAAGCAAATTTGCCTTAAAATTCTTGACCTATTGAATCCTAGTATTTAGTAAAGATATATGTATGTGGGTATATGTGTATACATATGTATTGAGAGAGATACATATGCGCATGTGTAAATATCTATGCACACACACACACATATATACTACTACTTTGAAAAAAATGTACTATTGTTTCAGTAAAGGATTGGGTGGAAGAGCACTAATAGCTCAATGCAACCTATTCCCATTTACTTGGGAAAAAACAATAAAAACATGTTATAAACAGAACAGGAACCAATAATGCAGCTAGAAGAGGCTAAAGCAATCACCCAACTTGGGCTTCTTATTTAAAAATGAAACAACTTAGACCCAGAGCAGAAAGAACATGTCTGGAAGCATAGGAGAAGTAAATGGTAGAGTCCAGGAAACTCTGACCTTTTCCAGTATTCTTTACCTTATAGGCAGCTCGGTGGAATGATGAATAGAGTGCTGGGCCTGTCTGTAGTCAGGAATACTTGAGTTCAAATGTGGCCTCAGACATTTACTAACAATGTAACTCTAGGCAAGTTACTTCACCCACTTTTCTCATCCATGAAAGAGGAGATAATAATAACACCCACTATTGTTGTGGTTGTGAAAATCAAATGAGAATGTAATTGTAAAGCACTTATCACAGCAACTGATACATAGGAAGTGCTTTATAAATGTTAGTTATTACTAATTTATTATTGTATCACATTGCCACACACATAGTAGATCTATAAGGGTAGAGATTGATTGAATCAATGAATTTATCACCCCACCCCTCTTAGCCCTCATTGCCTTAACTAGAGGAGAACTCCTCTCTACTGAATCTATCAATATTTTGTTGTTGTTCAGTCATTTTTCAGTTGGGTCTGACTCTTCATGACCGCATTAGGGGTTTTCTTGGTAAAGATATGAGAGTGGTTTGCCATTTCCTTCTCCAGCTTGTTTTACAGATGAAAAACCTGAAGCAAACAGGGTTAAGTGACTTGGCCAGGGTAACATAGCTAGGAAGTGTCTCAGACCAGATTTGAACTCGGGAAGATGAGTCTCCTGAATCCAGACCCAATGCCCTATTCACTGTACCACCTAGCTGCCTTAATCAATATTTATATTAGATTTTTTAAAAAATTGTCCGTGATTAATTTAGACGTGCTTGTAAGCACTCCATAAAATGGAGTGACATTCTACAGGAAGTGACTTTGTATTGGTTGAGAAGATTTAGTCATGCCCAATGGGGTTTTACATAAAATAGTAAGGAGCTCTTTCCAAACCTAAGTAGCACTCCAGTGTCTGGGAACAAAGAGAAGAGAAGAGCTACTCTGATCAAGTCCCTGAGAAGGAATTGCTTAGGTGGGGGAGGTGGGATAGAGAAGATCCCTACCCATGGCCTTGGCCTTAATCTTGATCTCTTCCCTTCCACCTTGACTGGAAGATGACCTTCTAAACTTCAGAACATTGGAGGTTTTGAATCTTTCTATTGGCATCCTAGAAGCATCTGTGTGACAGTAACAAAAATTACACAGTGCCCAAGGAAAACCTCAACAGTACCATATTGGGCAAGGGAAGGATATACAGTAACCAGGAACCATGAATTACCCCTTTGCCACTGAGAGGTGTTCTCTTAGTTTGAGGCCACTTTCCCCTTGGCTCTATGCATACTGATGGATTATGTGTCATAGATGTTTTTTGGGGAGTAGAGAAAAATAATTGTTCTTGCTATTTAACCTTAGTAAATATCATTTTTTTAAAGCTAGCTAATTCTGGCTAATATAGATGGAATTAGGGGATCCAACTTACAAAGGGGAGACCATGCATATTATTGATAATAGTCTTACTATATGAAGAATGGTAAGGTTGTGGTTTTTGTTTATTTAAACATGCCCTAAAATGCTTCAGTCCTTCTCCTGGGTACTGTACAAAACAAGTCACCAAAATATCTTGCTCCAGTCAACTGACATTTTACGCTTATACAGCCACAGAATTCTCACATATTAAAGCCAGAAAGGATATTACAGACTATCTGAGAACCAAAGGGTTGATTGACAGAACAACAGAATTTTAAACTTATAGAAGACCTCAGATGGCATCTACCTCTACTTGAATAGTAATATCTTCTACAACATGCCTGACAAGTGTTTATCCAGCCTCTACTTGAAGACCTACAGGGATGGGGAATTCATTGTTAGAAGAGAAGCCCAGAGGACCTAACCAGGGCTAGACCATGGGTCTCCTTACCTGAGTACAGTGTACTTCCCACTATAGCACACTGCCTCAATTCATTGGGCCAGATGAAAACAATCAAACATCAAGCAAGAAGTCTCCCACTTATAATCCCCTGAGCCAAGAAGCCTCCTCCCCCTCTTCCTCTCTTAGTCTCAGTCTCTCACTCTGCTTTACTCTCTCTCCCTCTCTCTCTCTCTCTCTCTCTTTCTCTCTCTCTGTCGCCCCCCCCGATGTGATTCTGTTGTTTAATTTATACTGCTGGAGTATAAATCATCACTAAAAAGGCTGTGATGGTGATTTATAAGATAGTTGCCTATGACTGTTAATTAGAGAAATATTATTTGTTTTTCTACAGAACAATAATAAATTATAGTGGAGAAAAAACACCCCCTTTCCAAAAAAAAGCAACTTGTACTGGTTACTCCTCTTCAATGTTATTTATGATTCTAACCATTTTTATTCCATTTATACCAATAACCTCAGGGGAAAAATGTAAGTTCAGTTGAGGGGAAAAGTGGTGGAAAAGAGAAAGGAATATAGAAAAGCAAATATATGTGCATATATATTTATACAGTATAGACCTTTAAATCACCTCATTACCAATATTCTTTTTCTGGATGGGGGGAACACAAAAACTGGACATATTCCTGAAACCTGATGTGGCATCTCCTAACTATGACAGTGTAAGTGGCTTATAACTGCTACTGTCTGGAAAACTAAAGACCCTTGTAAAAATTATCATTATGCCAATAATCACAGGTTTTATACACAGATTATATATATATATATATATAAACATTTAGATATAGATATCTCTAAGTTTACATATCACTTTCACCATGTTAAAACCCATGAAGTAAGTCTTTCGATTAGAACCGTTCCCCTTTTACTGATAAGGTTTCAAGAGGTTAAATGATTTGCCTTTGGTCATGTAGGTAGTAATAGTCTGAGCCAGAACTTGAACCCAGATATTCTGACTTTAAGGCCTGTTCTCTCTACTATAAGAGGTAACTTAGAAGATGAAGCAAGTTGACCATAGCACCTGACAACCCCAAAGGGAAAAGGGTGTGAGGTCAAAGCAATATTTTATGGGGAACAGGGGCAGCTAGGTGGCACAGTGGATATAGAGCCTTGGCCTTGGAGTTTGGAGAACCTGAGTTCAAATCTGGCCAAAAACACTTGACACTTACTAGCTGTGAGACCCTGGGCAAGTCACTTAACTCCGATTGCCTCAGGGGAAAAGAAATTATTTTCTGGGAAACAAATACTGTGAATGGTTTTGAGGCAAGACTGTCGTGTCCTTTTTCTTTTTTTAAGCCCGAGGCAGAAAGCAAAAGACAGGACACTAGGCTTCCTGAACTCACAAATTTTGGACAATTAAGCCTGAGAGATAATATTTACTAGGTTGTGGGGTGGGGCAGCTTCAAGGTGACTTTAAGTTCCTGGAGAATCATTTTAAATAAACCAAACACCTTTCAAAAGGCTATAACCAAGGGGCTTGCAAAGCATACTCTTTAGATTGCTGGCCTCAGAGTCAGGAAGACTTGAGTTCAAGTATTGCCTCAGATGCAGGGCATCACTTAACCTTTCAGGATCCTAGTCAACTGTCCAAGACTAAATTGCAGGGAAGATTTTGATTCGCATTGATCAAATTGAAGTTCATCATAAGCTTCCTACTCTATGAAATCACAAATCTGGCAAACACACATACACACACATATACAACAATGACATTGGATAATTTCTTTCTCTGGAAGATAAAAATGTGTGAAAAGAATAGTTAGATAACTTTCTCAAAACTTCAATCTCCAAAAACTTGCGCCCTCTTTCTTTCTCAAATGCTTTATTTCACCTGAAATATGAAGTATAATGTTCCTTCTCTCCCACTATAACATACCTCTCCTAAATAAGACTGCCCACCATAAAGCAGAATTGAATAGGGCTTCAATGACTATGGGGTATATAACATATGAATTTCCTCTCCTGTGAATTCTAGGCCCTGAATGACAGCTTTTCCTTTAGCCAGGTACTAGAGCACTTTATTTTTACTGCAATTAAGTCAGTTCTTGCTTGGTAGTCAATACAGCTGTGAAGAATCTCTACTTCCAAAGTGTGAATTGCTGTTGGGGGGGGGGGAAGAGATAAGGGAGGAAAGGA
Organism: Vombatus ursinus; assembly: GCF_900497805.2. Taxonomy (NCBI): domain Eukaryota; kingdom Metazoa; phylum Chordata; class Mammalia; order Diprotodontia; family Vombatidae; genus Vombatus; species Vombatus ursinus. The sequence goes on along the minus strand of NW_020954571.1, from coordinate 22,401,206 downwards.
AAAAGGAAAGGAAATTGCCTCCCCAGAACTACTAGAAAAGCTTTATAGTGATTACACAGTGTCAAAAATAGGGTCCCCAATCACACACAATGGATAAAATGATTCTTAGTTCTCCTGGAAACTTTTCTACCTACATCTTTCCCACCCCCATCTCCACCCATTTTAATTTCACCAAAAAAAGATGATTACATAGAGGAGTAGGAGCAGCATGGTACAATTTGGGAGGCAGAGAACCTGGGTTTAAATCCTAACTCAGATACTTACTAGCTGTATAATGCTAGGCAAGTCATTTAACTTCTTGGGTCTTGGTTTCCTCATCTATAAAATGATGGTGGTTGACTATACAATCTCTAAGGATCAGTATAGCTCTAAATCTATAGTTCTATAATCCTGTAATATGGTATTGTGATTCTCCCACTTCAAGTAAGTATATTTACTTATAACAAAATACCACTACTCCAAGGATCTATGATTTCATTGCTAATCTCATGCCTTCTCAGGATGAAGATTTCAAGCCCTCCACAACTTAAAGATGGTCTTCATGCATGACCACAGCCACTCCAGTAGCCAAGCCTCTGGTGATGAGCCTTTATAAATTTAGCTAGCCTACCTCTGAGTGACAGTCAGTCCATCACTGAGTGCATAGCTGGATTCATACTTGAATTTTTTTTTTCAGTTTGGTGGGAGATTCAAAGGTCTTTATTTTTTTCTGCCATGGCTTTTGAGAACTGAAGTTTACCTTCATATCAGAAGAGAACTTTGGTAGAGAAATATTGCAATTTCAACAAAACCCCTCTATCAATATCCATATCTACCACCCTAATAGCTGTCGGGTAATAAAAACCTACAATAAGTCTATGGGGCAGCAACAAGATCAAAGTCTAAGTCTTTGGGTTGCCGACTGGGGGACTCAGCTTTATCTTGCAAGCATCTTTGCTTCCTGTAGCTAAAAAAACAAACAAACAAAAAACCCCTGATGTCATAGTAGTTGTTATTGTTGTTGTTTTGTTTTCACCTACTAAAAATACTTGGGGATTACTGTAGATAAAACATGAATTTCCTTAACTTCCCACTTTGGAAAAAGATGCAAGTTAGAAAACCATGATATGTGAGCTTTTGTAGTTCCTCTTTCAGGGGGAAGCAAAAGTTTAGATACCGGGGGTCAAGCAAGACAATCAGAAGACTAGTACAGCCAAACCAAAACACAATTCAACACAATTGGCAACCATCCATCTCTCAGCTCCAGAATACAATGAGCTTTGGAATGATATAAGTCCCTGGTCACAAGAAAGTAACATTCCTAGGGACTGTGGTAAGATGCTTCAGGAAAGCGCTTGCCTCCATCCCGGTGAAGCCCAGGCCCTCAGCTTCTGCCCCTAGCATTCCCTGAGCTTTCATAAACACTTAACATTTCATAAAAGTTACAGTTTTACACATGATTTCTAAGCTGCCAAAAAAATGTACAGTGCATACCGCCCCTCCTGTTCTGACATGTTTTATAAACATAACAAGCTGTAGCAACCACCCCAGATGTTTTCACAACTTATTTTTTTTCATAATTTAAAATCTGTTCGACCTGATGTGGTTTTTTTCCCTTTGCTCTGTGAGCATTTCAACTGTAAAAAAGGAAACTGAAATATTATACATGTGGTGCTATGCTGTTACACCTAATTTCTTCTCAAGTTCACACAGAACTGCCACGTCTCTAGGAAGCTTAAAAAAGGCAGCAGCAGAGAAAGTGAGGAAATATGTCAGGAACTTGTAAATAAACAGCTGGCTTGCAACATATGTATTTTCTTCTATATTTTTCAGGTGCCACAATCTACAATCCATATCTGCCAGCCCTGCAGCATGCGGCATAATTTAACTGTAATTGATAATGTAAGGGCAGATGGGGAGGAGTGTCAGCTCCTACTCACATTCTCTGGGGACACTGCAGAAATCAAAGCAGATGGGCCAATTGCTTCTTATTTATGTGTTGCTGCTAGCTCCTCAGCCTGCAGGATAATGGATCATTACAGCCTGCTGTGCACAAACACCAATATGCTTTTAAATCTGGTTCTCAAAGCTTATGAAAAAGCACTATATTTCATATTAATTTGTGAGACTGCACTTAACAAGGTCCACTGATGTTAATTTATGATTTGGAAGAGAAAAGAGGGGGGAAAAACTTCACTCTGAGATTTCCAGTCTCCTTGATCCCCTTTCCTTAAACCTGGTCCTTCTCCCCTCTCTTGCCACCCTCCCCCTTGTTCTGTGTTCTCTCATGGAGTAAGCTCTGGTCAGCTGAAGCAAGGACAAGTAACCCGAATGGTTGTACCCATATTTTACTGACCAATGAGACTCTAGCAGTCAGGCATTGGTATAGTCTTCCTGCTGAGAAGATAATTTTACTGATGGTCAGTTTTTGTTCCCAGTAATAGATTATTTGTAATGGAAAAAAGGCTGGTAAATTCTCCTTCCATGTAATTTGTTATTTTGATCAGTCAGAGGACACCAGTTTTCTCTCCATATTTTCTTTTGAGTTGTAATCTTACTGTAGAAGTCGCTGGTGATGCAGTCTTTACTAACTCTGAGACCTGAAGAATCTTTTGCCCTTCTCTTTCAAATTCTCTACAAAGGGACAAGAAAAAGCCAGGAAAGGGAAAAGAGAGATGAACCATGAGGGTATAGATTCATCCTTTTTTGAATCAAAGGCCTTTGAAGAAATATCATAAAAAGAAAAGTAGCAATATAAAATTCCCCACCAAAACCTAGGGCATACAGTCAGAAGTACAGATGCCATCAATGGGAAGAGTAGATACATACAGGGCACATACAAATAGGAGAAGATTCATAGTTTAGAGGGGCACCTATGTGACCAATGGAGATCTATGGACAGACAGCTTATTCCCCTCCTAATTCCCATGTCTGGGCTGTAGAACTTATAAGACAAAAGGCCCATCAATATTCTACCTTGTTCTTTCTAGGCCGGTTTCCCTACTGGTAACGTTCATACCTTACAGCCTCTTCTAGTCATATAGTCTATGTTGTACATGTGGGCAAGATATGTTTTCTTTGTAGGGAAGCTTTATATTTTGGTATCCTGGGGTCCTTGCAAGTAATCCACTGATCCCATGGTCACTTTTGGTTGCTCCTAGGCATCGATCAAGTGGGCATGAGGTTTTGATGCATCTTTCTGCTTTCAGTTTCTTACATAGCTCTGTTTTCAGCTAAATTGCTTCTCCTTTCTAAGAGTAAAAAAGGTTCTGTCATTTTTTTCCCTAAAATATCAGAGGCTTAAGATATAGAATTTAGAAATGCATTCCTCTGCAAGTCAGTCATTTGACTAGGGAAATCTTAACTGTTTTTTGTACTCTGTTAGGAGAATCTATCAGTTTTCAGAGCTTTGATTATCACAGTTTCATGGGTTTTGTTTGTTTTTTTCCTTTCTAAGAGGATAGTCCTCACGCATGGGATGAACTTCTTGATATACAGAATAGCAAGTCAGCTAAATAATGCTAAGAGTTTTAAAATCTATTTTTTAACCTCTACTTCATATTCACTAAGGACAGTTTCTCTGCCTGCATACTTTATCTGACTTAGGGTTAAGAAGTCCTAATTTCTGTTTTCCAGACAACATTCATTCATCATCATTTTAGGTTCTACTTTTCCAACATACTACCAAGCAAGGTTGGTTTGTATCAGTCTGAAGTTCCCTAGTTTTTGCTGTTGTTGTTGTTGTTTGTTTGTTTGTTTGTTTTTGTTTTGTTTTGTTTTCAAGCTGAGATTCTTTTCATCTCCACTAGAAGTGAACAGAAAATGGAAAGGCATAGAAACATAGTAACATAGATGGAAAACTTCAAGATACTTAATTCTTTCTTCCAAAGTCCTACCTGTCTTACATATTTGGGACCAGGAAACACTTTCCTGGATTTATGCAGTCATCTAGAAAACTAAAATGTAGTCAGCTGCTTTAACCACTTAAGTTGTTACCTAGGAGAGGGAGAGGGTTGATCTGCAACTAGAAAAAGCAAAGTGACTAATGGTGTGGAATGAAAAAAAATGGGGGCAAGGGAATCTAAAAACATTTTTTATTTTATTTTTTTAAATTGAATTTTATTTTAGACTCAAACACCAGAACACAAATACCAAATAGAGAAAAGGAAAAAAAATCGTAAACTTAAATATTGGAACTTAATTACAAAGTAAGAAAAGAAAAAAAAAGCATGTAGTGCATAGCAGAACATGAGAGGATTCAAAATATATAATGATAAATTTTCATTTCAAGAAAGCCTGTATGATAAATACTACATGTTGTACAGAGAGCTGTCCACCTTTTTGTTTCCTTGTAAATTTTCTTCTGTTCTCTGCTGCGTACTTTTTTTTTTACTTTGTTCTTCCCCCAACCTCCAAAGGCTACAATTGAGTGGGAATATATTTCTCTATGCTATAAATGCATACACATACATACAAACACATATATACTTACATATATAGACATATACTTTCCCAGACAAATTCTACTCCTGATCTTTATGTTTGTGCGTATCTCGTTTCCTAACCCTTCTGACTCTTCTCCTTTACTTTTTTTTTTTTTTTTTTTTGCCGTGGCAATTGAGGTTAAGTGACTTGCCCAGAGTCACACAGCTACTAAGTGTTATGTGTCTGAGGCCAAATTTAAATTCAGGTCCTCCTGACTCCAGGGCCGATGCTCTATCCACTGCAACACCTAGCTGCCTCCCTTTTTTGTGGTCTACTTTACTTCTACCTGCTACCTTGCCCTTCTACAACTTAGCCTACCCCCTCCAAGGATCCCTCCCCTATACTCCCTTTCCCATAAATCTAAACACCCTTCTATAACCCTCTATAACCTGTTCCCTAACCTTCTCCTCTAGAGATCCCTCCCTTGTCCTCCCACTGTTTTATTCCTTCTAAATTTAGAAGACTTTTATACTCTTCTAAATATATATATGTACTGTTCCCTCTTAAACCCATTCCCGGTGAAAGTGATGGGGTGCTTGGGTGCTTGTGTTTGAGTGCTTGTGCTTGTTCTTGGACCTCAATTTCTCCCTAGTCTCAGAAACATTGTCTCTGACAACCACTCCCCAGCCCAAGGACACTGTGCCTAGCAATTACTCATGCATGGGCCCCAGCAAGACCCTTATCTCTCTCCCTGGTGCAGCTACACAAAGCTGAGTGAGAGAGTGCTGGGCTGTTCAGGCCCCAGCCCTCAGATCACGTCTCAGAAAGCCTCCCAATTCCTTAGTAAGTTCCTGTCTTGTGAGAAAGATTTCCCTTGTTGCAGAGCATTCTCTCATCAAGACAGAGGGAGAGGGGTTCCTTGCCCAGCCCAAGGAGTTTTTTCCTTGGCTGGCCCAAGGACTCTTACTCCTGCCAGACTCCACAGATCCATACTTCTGTCATCTCCCTCCCTGTCTGGTATACTCCATGTGCTTTCTCATCCATAGCTCCCAAAGACACCTGCACCTTTAGATTACCTCATCAGTGTACCTAGCTTTCTTTTCCCATGACCTTTTCCATATAAACCCTAGCTCCATCCTCATTCTCTTGCAGGTTCCTTAAGAATCCTTGACTGCTGAAAAGCATAACAATAAATCTTTGCCACCGTGACTTAAAGAATGCTTGAATCTGTGAATTCATGCCAGACGACCCCGTCCAGTACTCCGGTCTTTGAGGGGTCTCAGACTCTCATACCGCAGCAAAAGTAGGTTACCAGAACTACCAGCCCTTCTCCCCCATCTAATTCCCCTGTATCAATTCTTCCTCTTGCACTTCATTTGTATTAAGTAATTATTCTTTTTAGTTGTTCCTAAATGGTTTTAATTTTTAAAGTCATATCATACTCAGATCTACCCCAGTCTTTCTTATGAGCTACCCAATTATTAATGAGAATCATAGACATACATTTTGCATTTTACATATATAAAAAGTAAACAGTCTGTCCTTATTGAATCCCTTGTAATCAGTCTTTGGTATGTACCTTGTGTTTCTCTTGACTCTTGTATGACTAATCTTCTATTAAGTTCAGGTTTGTTTTTTAAACAAAATCTTAGAAGTCTGACAGTTGATCAAATGTCCATTTCTTTTTTCATTTAGGATTATGCTTAACTTTGCTGGTGTGATATTTTCATCCAGAGTCACATTTCTTTTGCTCTTGGATATATAGTGTTCCAAGACCTGTGGTTCTTTAATGTATCCACTGCTAGGTCTTGTGTGATTCTAATTGTGGCATGATCATATTTAAATTGTTTTTTTCCTTGTTGCTTTTAATATTTTATCCTTGAGCTGAGGATTTAGGAATTTGACTATAATAGTCCTATGAGTTTTCCTCATAGAATCTCTTTCAAGTGGTGATCAATGGATTTTTTTTTCTATTTCTACTTTCCCCATTGTTCTAATGCTTTAGGACAATTTTCTTTAATTATTTCTTGTACTATTGTATCACGATTCTTTTTTTGCTCATAGCTTTCAGTTAATCTGATTATTTTTATATTTTCTCTTCTTGATCTATTCTCTAGATCTGTTGTTTTTCTTATAAGATGTTTCACTTTCTCTTCTACTTTTTATTATTCATATTTTGTTTAATTATTTCTTGATCTCTTAAAATTCTGCTGGCTTTGCCTTGCTCAATTCTAATTTTCAAGGTGTCATTTTCTTCCTTAAGATTCTGAATCTCCTTTTCTAATTGGTTGACTTTCCTTGTTTTTCTTGGATTTTTTTAAGTTTTTCGTCCATCTCCCTCATTTGATTTTTAAAGTCTTTTTTACATTCTTCTTTGAATTATTTTTGGGCTTTGGGGTAGAAAGGGATTTCTTTGCTTCAATATCCTCCTCTGAAGTTAGCTTTCTATGATTGAATTCTTTCTCCTTTGCCTTAGCATTTTTGTAGTAATAGCTTAATTTCTGTAATCACCTCTAGCCCTGGGGTATGGGGGATGGTTCCTCTTGCCCCAGATCTTCGGTTCTCCCCTCTAGCCTGGAACCAAAACCAAATTTCCAGCTTCCTGTATGTGCCCACAGCCAGGGGCCTTCTGCCCAACCACTCTCCACAGCACAGCTGGGTCTGGTGTTCCTTGTCAGTGGAGGTTTCTTCGATCTTCCTGGCCTCAAAGTTCAACTTTCCTCACTGTCCTGGAGGGAAAAGTTCCTGTGACTGGGGCCTAGGCAGCTTCTCAAACCAACTAACCCTAGGGCTTGCCCCTTGTTATTAACCAGGCCCCTATTCTGGAGGTGTTTTCTCTTCACAGGTTCAAATCCTCCTCCTGGGATTTTTCTTCTGATCTTCTCAAAATGTTCCTGGAAGACCCCTGTTGCACCTCTATTCTTATTTATTTTTACCCATACTTTATTCACCCTAAGGTGCTATTTTATCTCTTTTGTGAGGGAAAACCTTTTTTAAAAATTTTTTTTATATTAAACATTTATTAATTTATTTATTTTTAGTTTTCAACATTTACTTCCACAAGATTTTGAGTTCCAAATTTTCTTCCCATCTCACACCTCCACCCACCCCAAGATGGCATGCATTCTGAATACCTCTTCCCCTAATCTGCCCTCCCTTCTATCACACTCCCCCTTTGTCTTATCCCCTTCCCCTTCTATTTTCCTGTACGGCAGAATACATTTCTATACCCCATCGCCTGTATATTTTACTTCCCAGTTGCATGTGAAAACAATTTTTAACATTTGTTTTTAACACTTTGGATTCCAAATTTTCTTCCTTCCTCCCTCCCCACCCACCCTCATTGAGAAGGCAAGCAACTTGATACAGGTTATACAAATGTAGTCATGCAAAAACCTTCTATAGTAATCCTGTTGTGAAAAAAACTAACTATATTTCCCTTCATCCTATCCCACCCTCCATTTATTCTATTCTTTCTTTTAACTCTGTCTCTCCTCAGAAGTGTTTGCTTCTGATTACCCCCTCCCCCAAACTGCCCTCCCTTCTATCATTCTCCCACCCTCTTATCCCCTTCCATACCCAGCTCAGTGTGTATGTTATTCCCTCCTTAAGCCAAATCTGATGAGAATAAGATTCATTCATTCCTGAGGGAAAATCTTGAGAACTTGGAATTTCTGACCTACTCCACCATCTTTCCAGAATCCTCTTTAAAACATTTTAATATGACTTTTAAACTAAATGGACATTTTTGATGCTAGGAAATTTTGCACTCTGTGGTATATATGCATTTATTTTATGACTCAAGTATTAAACATAAAGGTTAAAAACCATCAACATGCATCCTAGACCCTCAGAGATCCAGCTTGCAAACTTTGTCTAGGACACACAAATTACCTGTGTCTGGAGCTCTGGAGACAATAGAGAGTATTATAATAATCCTTCAGGGGGGAAAATGGACATTCAGTGAAATAAAGGACTTTCAAGCATTCCTGATGAAAAGACCAGAGTTGAATAGAAAATTTGACTTTAAAATACAAGACTCAAGAGAACTGTGAAGAGGTAAACAGGAAAGAGAAATCATAAGGAACTTATTAAGGTTGAACTGTTTACATTCCTGCATGGAAAGATGATATTTGTAACTCATGAGACCTTTGTCAGCATCAGGGTAGGTGGAGGGAAAAAATTATATGTATAGATGGACAGACAGACAGACAGATAGATAGATAGATAGATAGATAGATAGATAGAGGGCACAGGGTGAGTTAAAGATGAAGGGGTGATATCTGGAGAATAAAATTAAGGGGTGAGAGAGGATTATACTGGGAGAAGGAGAAAGGGAGAGGTAAAATGGGGTAAATTATTTCACATAAAACAGACAAGAAAAGGCTTTTACTGTGAAGGGGAAGTGGGGGAAGGTGAGAAGAAATGAGTGAATCTTATTCTCATCAGATTTGGCTTAAGGAGGGAATACCATACACACTCAATTGGGTATGGAAATCTATCTTACCCTACCAGAAAATAGGGGGTAAGGGGATAATAGAGCAGGGGGATGATAAAGGGGAGAGCAGACTGGGGGTGGGAGTAATCAGAAGCAAACACTTCTGAGGAGGGCCAGGTTCAAAAGAGAGAATAGAATAAACGGGGTTGGGGGAGTTTAGGATGAAGGGAAATATAGTTAGCTTTCCACAACATGACTACTACGGAAGTATTTTGCATGACTACACATGTATAACCTGTGTTGAGTTGCTTGCCTTCTCAATGAGGGTGGGTGGGGAGGGAGGAAGGGAGAAAATTTGGAACCCAAAGTGTTAAAAACAAATGTTAAAAATTGTTTTCACATGCAACTGGGAAATAATATACAGGCAATGGGGTATAGAAATCTATCCTGCCTTTCAGGAAAATAGAAGGAGAATGGGGATAAAAGAAGGGGTGGAGGGAGATTGAAGGGAGGGCAGATTAGGGGAAGGGGTATTCAGAATGCACTCTGTCTTAGGGTGAGAGGAGGGACTAGAAGAGGAGAAAAGTTGGAACTCAAAATCTTGTGGAAGTGAATGTTGATAACTAAAACTAAATAAATAAAAGAGAAATCTAAAAAAAAAAAATCAAGGAAAACTGCCCTGATACCCTGGAACCAGAGGGCAAAATAGGCATTGAAAGAATCCACCAATCTTCTCAGAAAAGAGATCCAAAAATAAAAATTCCAAGGACCATTATAGCCAAACTACAGAACTATAAGGTCAAGGAAAAATACTGCAAGTGTCCATAAAGAAACAATTCAAATATTAGGGATCCTCAATCAGGACTACACAGGACTTAACAGCTGCCAAATTAAAGGATTGGCAGTCATGGAACATGATATGCCAGAAGGCAAAGGAGCTAGGACTACAACCAAGAATCACCTACCCAGCAAATTTAAGTATAATACTTCAAGGGAAAAATGGTCATTCAATGAAATAGAAGGATTTCAAGTTTTCATAAAGAGAAGAACAGAATTGGACAAAAAAATTTGATCTCCAATATCAAGAATCAAGAGAAGCCTAAAAAAGTTAAAAAAGGAAAAGGAAACATAAGGGATTCAATGGAGCTGACTTGCTTACATCTCTGTATGGGAAGATGATACTTGTAATTCTTAAAAACTGCACCACTAATAGTACACCTAGAAGGAATATACATAAACAGAGGGTATGGGTTTAAGGCAAATTTGAGGGAATGACCAAAAAAAAAAAAAAGCAACTAAGGGACAAGAAAGAGTAATACACTGGGTACAGAAGGAAGGGAGAGGTAGAATATGGTAAATTATTTCACATAAAAAGGGGCAAAAAACCTATTACTTTAGAGGGAAGATTTGAGGAATGGCAATGGGCATCACTTGAACTTTATTCTCTTCAGTATTGACTCAAAGAAGGAATAATATACACAATCATTTGAATATAGAAATCCATCTTACCCAACAAGGAAGTAGGAGGGGAGGAGATTAACAGGATAGGAATGACAGAAAAGAGGGCAGATGGGAGAAGTGGTAGACAGAAGCAAAAGATTGGTGAAAAGGGGAAGGGTAAAAGGAGAGAGAGAGGACAAATAGGAGAAAAAATAGGATGGAGGGAAATACACAGGTAGTAATCATAATTGTGAATGTGAATGGGATGAATTCTCCCATAAAACAGAAGAAGAGAGCAGAATCAATAAAAAAAAAATAAAACAGACTAGAATCCTACAATATATTGTTTACAAGAAACTCTTGAAGCTGAGAGGCACACACAGAATAAAGGTAAGGGGCTGGAGCAGAATCTATTACACTTCAGATGAAGAAAAAAGCAAAAGTAGTAATCCTGGTCTCAGATAAAGCAGAAGCAAAAATAGACCTAATTGAAAGAGATAAGGAAGGAAACTACATCTTGCTAAAGGGTACCATAGACAACGAAATAATATCAATTCTAAATACATATGCATCAAGTGGAATAGCATCCAGCTCTTCAAAGGAGAAGTTAAGTGAGTTATAGGTTCATGACCAACAAGAGATAGAGAGCATTATGAAATATAAAATAAATAATTTTGATTATATTAAATTAAAAGACTTTTGCACAAACAAAACTAATGAAACCAAGATTAGAAGGGAAGCAGAAAGCTGGGAAACTTTTTTCCTACTAAGGAAGTGTCTCTGATAAAGATCTAATTTCTCAAATATAGACAGAACTGAATTTTAAGAATACAAGCTATTCCCCAATTGATAAATGGTCAAAGGATATGAACACAGTTTTCAGATGAAGAAATCAAAGCTATCTATAGGCATATGAAGAAGTGCTCTAAATCACTTTTGATTAGACAAATGCAAATTAAACAACTTTGAGGTACCATCTCACACCTATCAGATTGGCTAATATGACAAAAAAAAAAGGAAAATCATAAATATTGGAGAGGATGTAGGAAAATTGGGACACTAATGCACTGTTGGTGGAGTTGTGAACTGATCTAACCATTCTGGAGAACAATTTGGAACTATGCCCAAAGGGCAACCAAACTGTGCGTATCCTTTGATCTAGCGATATCACTGCTATGTCTGTATCCCAAAGAGATCTTTAAAAAGGGAAAGGACCTACATATGCAAAAATATTTTGCCCTATTCATGGTGGCAAAATATTGAAAATTGAGGGGATGCCTATCAGTTGGAGAATGGCTGAACAAGCTGTGGTATGTGAATGTAATGGAATACTATTGTGTAATAAGAGAAAAGGAAGGGAGAAAAATCTGGAACTCAAAATCTTGTAAAAATGAATGCTAAACATTGTCTTTACATGTAATTGGGGGGGAAATAAAATACTATTAAACTCTAGCATACCATGATTTTTTTTCCCATGAATAAAAATGACTTAGGAAATCTCAATGCTCCTCATTTCCAAGTCTCCCTAAACCATCAGTTTTGGAGATAAAGCAGGGATTCCCGGGAGTCATTAAAAGAATTAGCATCTAACCATCTGAATCATCCTGAGAAAATGACCATTTCTCTGACCTCCTGCAAGATGGAGCCAGGATTTCTTGTTAATTAAGAGCTTTAAAATCCTAAGACAAAACTATTTTTATAACTGTTGCTATCCTAAAAATGCTTTCAGATGGTACAAAATATAAATGTCATCTCACAAAAAACTAAAATGAAATAAAAAAGAAAACAAAGCCAGACATGGCAGCCCTCTGATTGTACAATGTCTTACTGACATGACTTAATTGTAGAGTAATCAGAAGCAGACATGGTATTCATTGTGAATTACCCTCTTTACTAAGTTTTTGGTTGAAATGTAAAATACCGTTTATCACAGAACAAATCTGAGATATAAATTACATTATATTACTTTGAGTAACCAATGTGAGCATTTCTCATTTAAGAGAATCAAAGGGCTGTGTAGAGATTTAAAAAGTTCAACTTGTCTACTATTCTGTATCTGTTTACAATTATAAGACCTACTTAGCCAAGATGGGGCAAGGTGTTAGTGATCTAGTCTCGCAGATCTCTAGGAAATAAGATGTCAGAAACTTCCTATTTTAGTCTTTATAACAACTTTGGGAAAGTTCGTTGGGTTTTTTCCCATTTAATTGTCCATTGAAAGTGATAGTCCCATCCCTATATAGTGATGTGAAGATGTACCCTGATATTAGTTCATGATATGTATACACATGGTCCATGATTTGAGATTCTATATTTACATGGACTAAGTACAATCTTGGCAGTTTCACACATAATCTCTTTTTGGCTAACAAACCCCCATCAAATATTTTCTTCACACTGAAATATAAGAATTTTATTCATTTTGTTACTATCCAGGGATCATCAGAAATTGTCGTGAGCCTTGGTCTCTACAGAAAAAGTAAATGGCCTTCAAATCCAATATAAGCACCCAAGCTAACAAGCCATCAAATATGGTTTTATTTTGCCTGCCCAAAAAATACAAAGGATCCATACCAAAGCTGATATACTGTCTATAAAACTGTCTGTGAATCTGATAAATATGTCATCTAAACCTTTATCCAAGTCACTGTTAAAATATTAAACAACACAGGGCCAAACACTGATCCATGGGGTACTCCATTCAAGACTTCCTGCCACACTGACATTTAACCATTAACAACTTCTATTTGAGTCTAGCCACCTAACCAATTTTGACTAAATCTATATGTGTTAACATCTATTCCATAGCACTTCATCTTCCACAAGAAGAATATGAGATAATTTATCAAAAGTCTTGCTAAACTTTAGGTAAATGATGTTTATATCATCTTCATCATCTGCCAACTTAGTAACTCTGTTCAAAAAGAAATTAATATTAGTCTCACTTGACCTCTTGTTGATGGAGCCATTTCCCATCTTTATAATTGTTGTTTCCTTTCCCAGAAGTTTGCCAACCATCTCTTTAATGACTTATTCTAGAATTTTCCCAGGATTTCAAATCAAGTTCACTGACCTATAATATGTAGACTCTGTTAACTTTTGTTTTTTCCTCTTCTTTAAAAAAAATAATTAGGACATGTGTCCTCCAACCTTATAGCACTACCTCTATTTTTTATGATCATTAAAATATTACTCACAATGATTCTGTAAGTGCATCTCTAAGTAGCTGTTTCAGTCTATATCAGAGGACATAGTTTATCTTGACCAGGTAAATTGATTTCATTGATGAGAACTAGGAGCTCTCTAATTATATCCTTACTTATCTTGGTTATGACTTCCATCTTAGTTATTTTTGTTCTGTCATTTCCAATGAAAAATTCCCTGGGAGAACACATCTTAGCAGAGGAATCAGAAACAACATAAGCATTGAACAATCGTTCCTTCTCTTTGGAGTTGATTAGCTTTGTTCCATACACCCAAAGCAAAAGTTACATATTTTTCTTTGATTCTCCTTTTTATCCTATTATGGAGAGAGAGCTAAAAAGAAAAATCTTTTGTTGATGTTGTTCTTAGAGCTCTCACTGGTTTCACCTCATTATGAGCTTGAGCATCCCTGATACTATTTTTACAGTTCTATCCATGCTCTTGTTCCTGGCTATAATGGACTTGCTTCCATATTATGTACATTCATTTTTTGGATTTAAAGCATTTGGTGTGTTCCCTGGGAACTCATAGTAATCTCTTTAGAAAATTTATACTTTTCCTCTTCTGTGATCTAAAAGCAAAAGTCAGAGACAAACTTTTATGAACATATGAAAAAAGCTGAAAAGCAAAAAAAAATTCCAAGAGAAAAATATTAGGCATATACTTGCTCTCCCAAGGATAAATCATGAACCTGATTAATAAAAATTGAGAGTCTCTAACACATTGAACAAGGATAACTACAAAAAAGGGAAATGAACTAGAAACTCCTGATGAAAGAGAGCATTCTATGGACTCTCCAAATATTATGGAATAACAGCAAGAGACTTAAAAACATTTTAAAGAGATATTTTATATAAATTAATTTGGAAATCAGAGCTTTCAATATAGAATTAAAGAAGACAAATAACAGAATTTAGATCTTTTTAACACATAACATAACTTTAAAAGAATATGTGAATTTTAAACAAGCCCAAGTGTCCTACCTTATAACAACTACTTAAGGATCATAAGCCTCTCAGAAAAGATCAAAAAAGTATAAATATCAAACTGTGAGAAATAATACAAGACAACTTTCCAGAACTTTTACATATAGATAAGAAAGTATCAACTATTTAAATTCACAGACCACTGCCAGGGACTTTTTTAAAGGTCTTGTAATTCTAAGGCTTATAGTGGTTAACTTTCACAATTCCAATATGAAGCAACAAATTTAAAAGCATCCAGTTTAGCTTTAAAGGAAAATCATTTTTAATTACTGAGGATTATTTCTAAGCCATGAAATGACAGAGGAGAATGGAAAAAAAGGGGGGAAAAGGAGAAGGGAGTCCTAAAGAAGGAAAATAAGTCATATTACAACTCAAAGTATTCTGGACAGCTGACCCTAATAATCTAAGGGAAGAAAAGATGGATTTTTAACAAAATAAACATATTAGATGAATTTCTGCAAACAGGTAAACAAAACATTTGAGTTGCAAACATTTGAAGTAAGTGAAACACAAGAAAGATAAATGAGTATTCATTTGCTCGAATTTATTCAAAATGTTCAAGAAAAGGTTAATCAGTGAAGTATTTTTTTTTTAAAAGAGAGACATTGGACTAATTGATGAAAGAAAGAAAAAATAGGGACCATCAAGGGGAAAACATCTCCAAGACCCTATAGCTTTAAGAGAAGTTGAAAGAATGAGAAGAACTAAAGGTCAAGGTACATTAGTATTCCATGAAATAATTCCATACTTCTAAAAAATAAATCAGTCCCTACTGAAAAAGGAAGAACACAGTATAAGAGAAGTGAGTTAAGAAACAGAGAGAATCTGGAGATGTATACCCATATTATCTAGAGGTAAAGTTGGAAAAGATTATAATTTCCTCAATTAATTGAGAAAAATCAAGGGTTATAGAAAAGTAACATGCAAGGAATGGAGGTGAGAGACTAGAATTAGAGAATTATAATTTGGCATGCACCCTAAAAGAAAAAATGAAAGGGTGCCATTAAAAAAGCTATTTCTCAATTGATGGGCATTCCATTAGTCTCCAGGTCTTAGCTACTAAGAAAAGAACTGGTGTAAAGAATACTACATATATTTACCATTTTTTTTCTCATTCTTTGATGTCTTTGAAAGTATGGGCATAAGAGAGGTATCTGTGGGTAAAAGGATACATATGCATTGATTGGTGAATTTTGTGTCATAGTTCCAAATTTCTTTATAGAATGACTGGACCAATTAACAGTTCTACCAATAGTACATTAGTATGCTTGTTTCCCCAAAGCCATTCTATCTATCTATCTATGTGTGCATAAAAATCTGGGGTACCCAGATAGGACTAGCTCCTCTGGTGTGAGGGCTTGCTGAGCACTTTTCAGGACTCCTCATCTACCATTGGTTCCATCTTCACCCAGCTCTCACCTGTAATTTCAAGAAGCTGTAACATGTGCAGCAGCCACATACCAGTAAATAGTCTTGCTTGGCAGATGAGCTAAATGAAGTTGAAGGTAACTGAGGCTTCAAATCTGTCATTGAATTAGGGAGATGTCTACCCCAAACATATGAAGACTTCCCCTGACAGAATGAGTGGATGAGAATAATTTGTTTCAACAGCCATGAAAGCAGCAGAAGCAGGTACTTAGAGAGCAAAATGCACCAATCAATGCATGTGTACCCCTTTACACAGGGATATCTTTCTTAATGCCTTAGAGCTCTGAAAGCTTGGTCAGGCATTGAGATCAACCACTGCATCTTTGGCCATTGCCAGTCATCTTGGCTTTTGTCCTGCCACTGGTCTTTGATGTCTCTGGAGGAGAGTGAGGTCAATGATATTGTGTAATTTTGACTCATTTAAATTCAGTTCATGCACAAGCCAATATACCACCCTGTGATGACATTGGTCCTCTTCAAAACCATGGGACAAACAACACCTAATCTATTGCATTAATTGACTTCTCTACTTTTTTTTTTTTTTACCAGTACCAGTATTGAGACCAGGTACTTCAAAATAAAATAAAATAAAATAAAATAAAATACAAGAGAATATAAGAAAAAAATATAAAAGAATAAAATATAAGAGAAAAATATGTAAGAACATACAATGAAAAATTATGTGCTATCAATACCAAGAATTTATTGTCTTCTATTTTAAAGAATCAAATTGTATTTATTTTATTCAGCAAAAATTCTCTCCACAACAACCACTAAGAACTAAAGTAAAACAAAACTCTTGTTACAAATAAATATTAAAATGAAACAAATTGCTTCATTTGCTATATCCAAATGGAACAATTAGATAGATGATAGACAGATGATAGAATATATATTTGTCTATAAATACATAAGTATATATGTATATATTTGCAAATATATATACATGCATACATACATATATACACACACACCTGTAATATATTTTATTATACACCCACATACATGTCATTCTTCCTTCTAAGTCTTTCACCTTTTTATCAGGAGTTATATACCTTGTTTCATCATTAGTCCTCTGGAATCATGCTACCATCATTACATTAATCAGAGTCTGCTTCTGAGGTCTGAGCCACCACTTCCTCTTTCTACTAAATGCATTCCTATAGCTGTATATAGTTCAGTATGTGCAACTTCTCTTCACTCCTAGAATGCCAGCCCTAGGTATAGGTTCCTTTCTCCCCTGTGTCTGCAGACATTTCTTTTTGTCATCCTATGTCAACCTGGGCTAGACAAATGAGGCACTGTGACTTTTTCTTTGATTTTCCAATCAGTATTCTTTCTGGTATGTTTTATAGCTCTGTTTGGAAGAATGTTTCAGGAAAGAGCTTGCTATAATTTTTCCTACTACTCCACCATCCTAGTTCCACCCTAAATCAAAAATGTAAAGAAAATAAATAACAACCCAAAATACAAAATATTCAAATTTACAGGATTTAAATTTATTTATTAAATAATGCATCAGAGAAAAAAAAACTGAACAAATCATAAAGGAGCTATTGAAGGAAGGTCATATTTACATGTGAATTTTTCTACCAAAGGGTTAAATAATAATTAATACTTAGGCTTCACAAATTATTCTTAAAAATTGAGAAAGGAAACATTCTACCAAATTCTTTGTGTGAGACAACTATTATCCTACTACCTATACCCCCAAAAGTGACAAAGCAAGGAACAAGAACTGCAGACCAATATCATTAATGAAAATCAATAAAAAATTACAATACAACCCTAGGAAATAATAACAATGTTGCATTCAAATATTTTTGCTCTCTGAACAAGTTAGACTTATACAAAGGATAAAAAGGTATTATTTACATGAAAGTAATTACAAAAATAAATCATATTAAAAACAAAAAACATGTTTTTCTAAAAAAAATCAGTAAAAACCAAAGTACATGGTTATTTCCATGCATATATAAAAATCCTTTTACAAAATATGTTATTTATGCCAAAGCCTCTACAAAGCATAGCCATAGATAGGACATGCTGTATTATGATTAAAAAGTGTATATATATATACATATATATATATGCGCACATATATATACATATATATAATATATGTGTGTGTGTGTGTATGTGTGTGTATATTACCAAATGCTAACATTATTTGTAGTAAGTGAAATAATAGAAACTACCAATGAATGTATTGTTAAAAGAAGGATGCCCCCTCTTCCAACTACACATCATTGTAGGTCAGAAATAAGATATTGATAAGGAATAAGGCAAGAAAAAGATTCTGATCATTCCTATTTTCTGACATGAGGGTTTACTTAGAACATCCCAGAGAATCAGCAGAGAAATAGTGAAGAAAATAGTTTCAGTAAAGTAGCAGGACACAAAACAAACCCATTAAAAATAAACAGCATTTCCATATTTTAATAAGAAAAAGCAGGAAAAAATAATTTAAAATGGCATACCATTCCAAATAATAGCAGAACTAAATTTAATATGTATATTTACAAATTAAACAAAAGCAGAAAGAATTAAATAAATAACAAAATTAATTACATAAATAAACATATGATTTGCCAAGAGATATTCAAGGTTTATGCAAAGAGAATTTTTTTAAACATATATTCTGTAATCAAAGCATACTATTTGCTATTTTTTTTCTTCTGCTGTGTTTTGTTTCTTCTTCCTGGTGGTTCCTCCTATTGGTTATAATTCTTACTTACAACATCATTAATATGAAAATATGTTTAATAGGAATGTATATGTATAGCCTATATAAGATTATGCGCCGTCTTCGGGAGGAAGGTGTGGAGGGAGGTGGAGAAAAATTTAAAACTCAAAAGCTTGTGGAAGTGATTGTTGATAAATCAAAATAAATAAATTTATATATATATATATAATATATATATACATATATATATTCTGCAAACTAAATAAAAGACAATTGAAGAGATAATCATTCTTGTTGGGGTTTACCCAGGGATGTTCTATAAAGTTTATAAACTAGGTCTGTAGGGGAAGATGTATGCATATACATATATAGTATATATACACATATATGTCCTATGTACATAATTTATATATGTGTATATATATAAATATATACAAAAAAGGTTATAATTTTTACTGATATAAAGGATGTGTACCACACAATTCAAAAATAATAATAAAATATCCAATACTCTCTATTGTAAAATCCACACAACCAATTGATTTTCATAGAATGCTTTCATTAATTCTTGCCAAGCTCTCACATGTGTAGCCAACCTATAGTTGCAATTCAACCATAATTCAATAAATGAGGCTACATTTCACTCCACTAAACTTTCCCAACAAATTTTTGACATTAAATCTAATATATGATCTACTGCTATACTATTTTTCACCTTCAGACAAATTACATTCATCACTGAAAACTCTTTTTGCTTTAGCTCTACTGATGGAAATGGTGCTATTTTTCAAGTTTTTTGTATTTATGTAGGATTGGAACATTGTCTCATTCTACATTATTAACTACAGAATGCCCCAAATTTTTCACATCAATTTCATGTTTTAAAATTTCACTTATACCTGTCAGATTTTTTGGATAAGGGAAGAATTCATGACAAAACAAGAGGCAGAGAATATTACAGAATGTAGAGTGGATAACTTTGACTACATCAAATTAAAAAGGTTTTTCACATGCATGCATACACACACACACTCCAATTTGGAGACTCCAAGATTAGAAGAAAAGCAAAAAACTGGAGGGGGGGGCCTGATTTCTCCTGAGTGAAAAAAGTTTCAGAAGCTCTGGAAAGAGGAGTGAGTCAAATTTATAAGAAAATGAGTCATTTCCTTATTGATAAATAGTCAAATAATATGAACAGGCAGGTTTAAGAAGCCAAAGCTATCTATAATCATATGAAAAAGAATATTCCAAATCACTATTGACTAGAGAAATGCAAATTAAAACAACTCTGAGGTACCACCTCACACCTATCAGATTGGTTAATATAACTGAAAAGGAAAATGACAAATGTTAGAGGGGATGTGGAAAAATAAGGACACTAATGCACTGTTGGTAGAGTTGTGAACTGATCCAACCATTCTGGAGAGCAATGTGAAGCTATGCCCAAGGGCTATAAAACTGTGCATATTCTTTGTCTTGGCAAAACTATGTCTGTACCCCAAAAAGATAAGAGAAAAATGGAAAGGATCTATATGTACAAAAATATTTTTAGAAGCTACATTTGTGATGGCAAAGAATTGGAAATTGAGGGAATGCTCATCAATTGGGGAACGGATGAATAAGTTGTGGTATATGATTGTGATGGAATACTATTGTACTATAAGAAATTACAAGTGGGATGATTTCAGAAAAACCTGGAAAAACTGACATGAACTTAAGCAAAGGGAAATGAGCAGAACCAGGAGAACATTGTACAGCAATATTGTATGATGATCAACTGTGAATTTCTCAGCAATACAATGATCCAAGACAATTCTGTAGGGCTTAAGATGAAAAATGCTATCCATCTCCAAAGAAAGAGCTGATGGAGGCTCAACACAGATTGAAGTATACTTACTTTTTTACTTTATTTTTCTTGTTTGTTTTGTGGTCTGTGTTTTCTTTCACAACATAATTAATATGGAAATATATGTTGCATGACTGCACATGTATAATCTACAGCAAATTGCTTACCTTCTTGTGGAGTAAGGAAGACATTCTCAAGGAGAGGGGAAGGCAAGGAAGGAAAGAGAGAACATGGAACTTAAAATTTATAAAAAGGAAAATTAAAATTTTTTGTTTACATGTAATCTAGAAAAAATAAAATTAAAATTAAATGTTAATTTTTTTCGTTTAAGTAATGCATGTTTACACCAGGTATCCATGTTGAAGCTAGTTCTTTATAAGGCCAAATAAGTGATTCTAATAAATTAGCACAATTGAAATGTTTTTATCATTATTTCTGAATAAAATACATAAGTTCAAGTGTTGAATTATATCTTCTAGTAACATATTCCTATAAATTTATTGTTGTGTGGTTTGTCTTTAGTTCTTGAAGAGGACTGTGAAATCAGGGAAATGATGATGTGACTTGCAATTGACTTTGATTTGAGTGAGGGAGGGCTGTGCAAACTCACCACCTCACTTTCTCCTCCAGAGTCATCTGGGTCCAGTGGCCAGGTATCCATCAGGAGGACTGGAGATGGCCAGGAAGTAGTGGGAGACCTTGGTCATTTTAAGCTAAAGTCTTTTCAGGTTCTCACTTTGAGTGAGGCAAAGACCATTCAGTGAATAGGCCTCTTTAAGAAGTGAGTCAAAGGATGGCCCCTTTAACAAAATTTAAAAAAAATCAAACTGGGAGAGGAATACCCTCAGGGTTGGTGGCCAAGAGAGAAACAGTTACTACTCAGGTTCACTATGAGCCTGGAGGACCCCAAAAATAACCATGAAGTGGTGCTTGGACAGGGACCTTTTGTTATCCACACCTGGCGATCAAGAGTGAATTGGGTTTAAGGCTTGGTCTTTGAGAAAGAAATCTAGCCGGTAAACCTCAAGTTAACTAGGTAGGTTTGGCCATCGAAATTTTCCTTCCTTTGGGTGGAAGACACACGGGTAAGGGAAGAAGGGAGAAGAGAAAAGGAGAGTAATGTCTTTAATCTTATCTGAATTAGCCTGGTTTTCAACTAAAGATCATAATTTCCAGTACCAGTTATTAAAATTTCCAGTACTCTTATATGTTTGATTAATTTATACATTTTTCTGAATGTCAGGTAATCTTGACTGTAAAGCTGTTGAAAGAAAAGAAAAGTTGTCAGGAACGTCAATCATTAAAACAAAATCTTGCAAGAAATTAATGTTAGTTAATTTTTTTGCCAATCCAGAATAAGAAAAGTTTATATGTAAAGGAAGATATGTACACACACAACATTAGCATCTCATAAACTACATGTTGACCAATTTTTTTTAATTTAAATACACAATAAGAAAAGAAGAAGAAATATAAATTTAAATATTAAAACAAATACAAAATAAAAAAGAAAGGAAAAGCATAGCCAAGTGAACAGAACATGAGAGATGAATCAAAATATACAACAATAAATTTCCATTTCAAGAAAACCTACATAATAAACACTACACATTGTGTTATGAACTAAGCATCTTTTTTTTGTTTCCTTATAAATTTTCTTTTATTCTCTATCTTGCACTTTTTACTTTGTTCTTTTTTCTCCTTTCCCCCAAGAAGGCTACAATTTAGCATGGATGGATACACACACACACACACACATATACACACACACACACACGTACATACATATACTTACATACACATACATATACTTAGATATCTATAATCATACTCTTCTATAGACATAAACATTCATGCATCTATGTAAAACTGTACTACACTTGTATGCCACTCCTCCTCTGAGGGTAGATAACATATTCCTTCATATGTCCAAGTCTTTCCATATTTTTCTAAGTCTACCAACTCATTGTTTCCTATACCACAGCAATATTCCAACCTTATATTGTCATTATTTTATTGGTTTGTTTTTGTTTTTGTTTTTGGCTAGGCAATGGGGTTAAGTGACTTGCCCAGGGTCACACAGCTAGTAAGTGTTATGCGTCTGAGGTCAAATTTGAACTCGGGTCCTCCTGAATCCAGGGCCAGTGCTGTATCCACTGCACCACCTAGCTGCCCCTGTTGTTATTTTAAATAGTACAAAACAACATTGATTAATACGACTGACATATAGCGTAGTTTCCTTATTTTTCTCTTTTGATTAAAGTTATTTTAGTTTTAATTTTGTCTGACATCATGATTACTACCTCTGCTTTTTTTTTTATGTTACTCCAATTAAATTTGTAGACAGTGCTATATCAATTAAACTACCAGTGGATTAATTTACAAATACAGGGAAAATAATCAAATTAATTTAGAGGAACAAAAGTTCTAAAATCTCAAGGAAAATAACTTTTAAAAGTAGGAATAAAGAAGAAATGGCACTTTCATACCTCAAACCACAATAACCAACAAATTATTTTATACTTGTTTTTGGTAATAATAACATTTATGTATGTGCTAGGCACTGTGCTAAGGGCTTTACAAATATTATCTCTTTTGATCCTTCCAACAAAATGAGAAGTGCACAACTGGAACAAACTAGATTTGCAAGAATGAGAAACAATCAAATTCAATAGTTTGTTGTTAGGCAAACCCCCAAATATAAACTAGTTAGGGGAATATTCCCTATTTAACAATAACCCTGGGAAAACTGGAAAGCATTTTGATAAAAAGTATTTTTTTAAATTGTAGCAAAATTTCCCAACTATGGCTAGAGGGGGTAATTCTTAACCAAAAAAGGGATAAAGGAGATCACAAAAGATAAAATATATATTTTTGATCACATGAAATGAAAAGGCTTTTGTCCAAACAAAATCAATGCAGATAGGATAAAACAGGAAAACTGTTGGTTGTAAAAAATCTCTGTATCAAATATCTCTGATAATGGTCTGATATCCAAGATACATAGAATGAAAATACAAATCTAAAACCAAGAATAATTTTCCGTCAGATTCAGAGTCAAAAGATATAAACAAATATTTCTTGAAAGAATAGTTGCAAAAATTAGCAAATTCATTAACAGAAAAAAATTGCTGTAAATCAGTAATAGGAAGAGAAATATGTATTAAAATAACTGAGGTTTCACCTAACAACTAGCAAATCAGCAACAATTTGTACTAAAATGGAAATAATCAATGTTGGAAGAGTTAGGGGAAGACAAAAATTCTAGACACACTATCTTTAGATCTGTGTTTTGGTCCAATTTTTCTGGAAAGCAGTTTGGCATTATTCCAGAATTTCAGTGCTAGGCATATGCTCTAAGGAGGTAAATTATAGAAGAAATATAGACCAAAATATTCACAGCAGCACTTTTGGTGGTAGCAAATAACTGGAAACAAAATAGGTACTCATCCATTGGGAAATGACTATATAAAAGCTAATATTAATATTATTGCATTGTAAGAAATGATGAATTTGAAGAATTCAGTGAAACTTGAAAAAACATAGATTGATGCAGAATGAAGAAAACAACATATTCAATGATAATGGAATATAGATGTTAATAATATAGCAATGCAGATGTTAAGAGTATAGGGAGACTAGCTATATTGCATTCTCAGATTTCTAAGGCTACCCCTAAGGCGTCGGGAGTATCTCTTCTCTAATGCAGTGAACTCAGGTGTCCATTCTTGCATGGTGGTCCCCCTACTGTACTATTTAATATCAATCAGCTTATATGAAAGGACATTTACTTTGAAGATACAGCAAGAATAGAAGTAAAAAAAAAATCATTTTATATCTCACAGTACCCTCTCCCTCATACCAATTCAGCTCCTGGGGAATGTGGACTAAGATTTAATGAATTTTCTGCAATAGCACTGGTTTCAAGGTCATATCCATATTCAGCACTGTTCCTGGTGATCACTTGTCTCAGCTATGACTAGGCATGATTGGGTCCTCCAACCTTTACTGGCTGGCTGCAAATTCTAACATACACTCTACTTCTTGACTTCCGCATGGTTCACTCTAACTCACAAATGTGTAGCCTCTAATCTCTTTCACTTAAAATGAAACCACAAACATTGAGGCAAAGAATTAAGACCTATATTTATGGGTCATATGTTAGCCTTCTATGGGGAAGGCCTCAGGTTTCTCCCTTTAGGTCATTGTCTCCTACTCTCATTAGATAACTGACAGGTTCACCAAAACAGAAGCATCAGGCTCTAGAAAACTAATGACTTTTGAATGTTCCCCAATTTTGGCTCTGCAAACAATTAAAACAACCCCTCTTTGTCCCATGATGAGAAGACATAACCAGTTACCCGTGATCTGTACTTTTCTACATTCCACATGAGAATTGTATGGGAGAAACTGTACATGTTCATGAAGAATGAGATCAGTGACCAGTCCCCATTTCACTCTCCTCAACCTGTACCCCAGTTTAAAAAAATGCTGTCCTTGGTAAATGAGCCACACTGGATTTTGAGCATAACCACATCCTTAATCCTGAAATATCATCTGGGGCCGCAGAGAGTCACAAGTACGGTCCTTTCACTTGTTTCTCAATTGACACAGAAGAAATGGTTTAAAAGTCAATGTGGCAAGATCTTATATAGTTTCATTTATACAGATAAAAATCACAATTGTCCCCAAATATAATTCATGCAGATTCATCAAACAAACAAAATTTCACAAAGTTTATCAAAGATTACTGCTTGCTAAGTACTCAACAAAGGTCTCTTGGGTACTCAAAACGTCCTTTCACAGCTCAAAGGTAGAAATAAGAAAAGACAAAGAAAATTGGCATCCTATCTTGGGAGGAAACTTGGTCCCTATAGGCCTTTCCAGATCGCATGGAGCTCTCTTGAGGCTGACAAAGTCACTCCCTCACCCTTTTTTTTACTTTTTTGGGAATTTATTTAGTATTTTATTTTTCCTCAGTTACATATAAAAACATTTATTTTATTTTTTTTTAAATATAGGCTATACATGTGCAGTTATGCAAAACACTTCCATAGTAGACATGCTGTGAAAAACTAACTCTATTTCCCTTAATCCTATCCCACCCACCCATTTATTCTATTCTTTCTTTTGACCCTGTCCCTCTTCAGAAGTATTTGCTTCTGATTACTCCCTTTCCCAATCTGCCCTCCTCTCTATCATTCCCCTACTCTCTTGTTCCCTTCCCCCCCTATTTTCCTGTAGGGTAAGACGGATTTCCACACCCAATTGAGTGTGTATGTTATTCCCTCCTTAAGTCAAATCCTATGAGAATAAGATTCACTCATTCCCTCTCACCTTCCCCCGTTTCCCCTTCACTGAAAGAGCCTTTTCTTTTCTGTTTATTTTTTGTGAGACAATTTACCCCGTTCTACCTCTCCCTTTCTCCTTCCCCTAGTATATTCCTCTCTCACCCCTCAATTTTATTCTCCAGATATGACCCCTTCATTTTCAACTCACCCTGTGCCCTCTATCTATCTATCTATATCTATATATACGTACATATAATTTTTTCCCCTCCAACTACCCTACTGCTGACAAAGGTCTCATGAGTTACAAATATCATCTTTCCATGCAGGAATGTAAACAGTTCAACCTTAATAAGTTTCTTATGATTTTCTCTTTCCTGTTTATCTCTTCATGTTCCACTTGAGTCTTGTATATGAAAATCAAATTTTCTATTCAGTTCCGGTCTTTTCATCAAGAATGCTTTAAAGTCCTCTATTTCACTGAATGACCATTTTTCTCCTGCAGGATTATACTCAGTTTTTCTGGGTAGGTGATTCTTGGTTGTAATCCTATCT
Source organism: Vombatus ursinus (assembly GCF_900497805.2). Classification (NCBI taxonomy): domain Eukaryota; kingdom Metazoa; phylum Chordata; class Mammalia; order Diprotodontia; family Vombatidae; genus Vombatus; species Vombatus ursinus. The sequence continues at coordinate 22,374,931 of NW_020954571.1, read as the reverse complement.
CCTTTGCCCTCCGGAATATTATATTCCATACCCTGTGGTCCCTTAATGTAGAAACAGCTAAATCTTGTGTTATCCTGATTGTGTTTCCACAATACTTGAATTGTTTCTTCCTGGCTGCTTGCAATATTTTCTCCTTGACCTGGGAACTCTGGAATTTGGCTACAATATTCCTAGAAGTTTTCCTTTGGGGATCTCTTTCAGGAGGAGATTGGTGGATTCTTTCAATTTCTATTTTGCCCTCTGGTTCTAAAATATCAGGGCAGTTTTCCTTGATAATTTCTTGAAAGATGATGTCTAGGTTCTTTTTTGATCATGGCTTTCAGATAGTCCAATAATTTTTAAATTCTCTCTCCTGGATCTATTTTCCAGGTCAGTTGTTTTTCCATTGAGATATTTCACATTGTTTTCTAATTTTTCATTCTTTTGGATTTGTTTTACAGTATTCCCTGTAGGAATGTAAGCTACTTGAGGGCAGGAACAATCTTTTGCCTTCCTTTTCTCAGCATTTGGCATACTGCCTAGCACATGATAAGTGTGTAAAAAATGTTATTGACTGACTGAATAATACACACATATTTATTTTAGAACAAATTATATATAATAAAAGACCAGTTTCTTATACAATGTCTCTTCTCCTTTTTACATCAAAATGTTCGAGCTGCTGACATACGCCACATTCATTCACAATGAAAAAGAAACTGTATTTTTCAAAGCTAGTCGATGAGAGTCAGTGATTGGATTAGTCTGAGAAAATCATAGAAACATAAGGTCTTAGAGCTGGAAAGAGCCTGAGGAGAAGTGTGCTGGAGCCCTCTTGGACTGGCAATGCTATAAATCAGGGCTTGCTTTGCTTTGTTGATTCTAGACATAAGAAAATGATGGAGAAAAAATGCTACTAATGCCTGCTAAATATAAATAGGTATTTCATTTTTTAGAGACAATTATTAAACATTTATGATCCCCCAATCCCCTTGCTTTAAAGGCCATGAAGTCCAGCCCCATCATAACACGAAAGAGTAAACTTGGGGGTAGAAACAATCATGGTGTCATTCATAGCAAATGAAAGTCAGAATCCATTCTAGAACCTGAATCTCCTTCCTCTTACCCCAGAGCTCCTTCTACTACATGTCTCAGAACCTGCCCCAGGGGTGTGGTTCATCCGTGCTGAGAATAAAATTTCCAAGGGTCCTTTATATTAAAAAAAAAAAAAAAACCTTCTTCAGCATGACCAATATCCTCACAGTCCTCCTGAACTTTGGAAGTAAGATTCTTTTTTGTTCCTGGAAGCCAAGGCTTTAAAGCCAAAATTTTCCAACAAAAGTCTGCAACTTTGTGGTTAGTGTCAGATTTCATATGTTGGGTGGCACAGGATTTCTAAAGAGCCAAGTTCAAAGCTGCCAGCATCTTTCAGGAAACATCTCCACATGCTGCGGTCCTCCTATGCCGGAGGCAGGCTAGGGAGGGGGAGGGAAGGAGGAGGGCCTTTAAGTTCTGCCTGTCAGTCTGCATTTACCAACCCACACCCTGCAAATGTTGCATTTGAAGTTGCTGACATTGGCAGGTGTGAGGCCTTGCTCTGATTTTGCATTCAGGAAATTCAAAATGCTCTGGCTTATTGGAAACTCTTAGCCAGTACTTAGGGGGAATCAGAGGTCTGGCCAAGATCATAGCTGGCCTAGTCCTGTTCAATAGCAATTTTCCATTTGAGTGGTATGTGTGGGAAGAAGAAGGGGGGGATGGGGTAAGGAGGAGGAGGAGACTAAAATGTGTCCCATCCATACATATGTTACTATTTGTTCTAAAACTGTGATCACAAGCAAATTGCTTAATGTGGTTGTGGGCCTTGCAGGCAGGTTTATTCTCCAGAGAAGCAGCATTAGGTAATGGTAAACTCACTTGCATTAAAAACAGACCTTGGTTCAAATCCTAGTTATGATCATTCTTACTGCCGGATTATGCTCAAGTTGTTTAACCTCTCCCTCCTCAGTTTCCTCATCTGTAAAAGGGGTATAACAGTACTTGTAATGTTTGCCTCATAAGATTGTTCTGGGGATTATATTAGCGAACTTACATAAAGTTCCACATGTTGTTGTTCACTTGTTTCTGTCTCTGTGACCCCCATTTGTGATTTTCTTGGCAAAGATACTAGAGTGCTTTGTCTTTTCCTTCTCTGGCTCACGGCTCACGTTGCAGATGAGGAACTGAGGCAAACAGGATTGAGTGACTTGCCCAGGGTCACCCAGCTAGAAAGTATCTGGGGTCACATTTGAACCCAAGTCTTCCAGACTCCAGGCCTGGCACTATCCACTGAGTCACCAGTAATTATTACTATTTCTCCTAGTTCAAATGGAGATGATGTCCCTTTCCCCTACTATCTATATACTTCAGTGTTTCAAAAACACAAGATCATGAATATGAAAGCAACATGTGAGGCAAAGTTGTTGTTGTGTTCAATTCAAATGAACAAACATTAAATGTGTTTGCATCCCCATTTTACACATGCAGCTTCTAAGAGATTAAGCAATTTTGCCAAGTATAGTGGAAATGAGATTCGAAATCAGGTTACTATTTACATTATACAATGATGTGCTAGAGTTGGACATAGATATATGGAGAGATTGATAGATGATTGACAGAAAAATGGTAGAGCGTTTATTAAGCACTTACTATGTGTGATGGTGACTTAGTTTACTTCAATAAAATGTGTTAAGCATTTATTAAGCCAGCCATTACGCTAGGTGTAGCATAGGCAAAGATAAACCAATCCCTGCTTTAAAAGAGATTATATTCCATGGCATTTAATTTTTTTCTTTTTTATTAATTTATTTTGATTTATCAATAATCACTTCCATGTGCTTTTGAGTTTAAAATTTTTCTCCCCCTTCCTCCCCACCACCCTCCCCAAGATGGCTCACAATCTGATATAGGCTATACATTTCCATTCATATTAAACATATTTTCATATTAGTGATGTTGTAAATAGAAATTAAAAACAATAGGAGGAACCATCAGAAAGAGGAAACAAAACTCAACAGAAGAGAAAAAAATAGCAATTCAACTTACATAGTTCTTTCTTTGGATGTGGATAGCACTTTCCATCCCAAGGCCTCTAGAGATGTCTTAGATCCTTGTATTGCCAGGAAGGGTTAAGTTTATCAATATTAGTCATTGCACAATGTGGCTGTTACTGTGTACAACGTTCTCTTGGTTCTGCTCACTTCACTCAGCATCAGACCATACAAGTCTTTCCAGGTTTTTCTGAAGTCAACCTGTTCATCATTTCTTATAGAACAATAGTATTCCATTGCATTCATATACCACAACTTGTTCAGCCATTCCCCAATTGATGGGCATCATCTCAATTTCCAGTTCTTTGCCCATGTAATTTTTTCTTTGAGGAGGTAGGGGGACTATGTTTCAACTCTGTGTGTGTGTGTGGTTTTTTTTTTCAATCCATGTAGAGAATTCCTTGTGTTGAAACTCCCTCTACCAGTGCAAATTGGCTATAAATTGTGGGAGCTAGGTGGTGCAGTGGATAGAGTGCCAGGTCAAAGTCAGGAAGACTCGTCTTCCTGAGTTCAAATCTGGCCTCAGAAACTTACTAGTTGTGTGACCCTGGGCAAATCACTTAATCCTGTTTGCCTCAGTTTCCTCATCTCTAAAATGAGCTAGAGAAGGAAATGGCAAACCACTACAGTATCTTTGCCAAGAAAACCCCAAATGGGGTTATGAATAGTCAGACATGGCTGAAACGATTAAATAACTATTATTAATTATAGACTTAGAGGGCTATCAAGGCACTGAAGAGTTAAGTTACTTACTCAGAAGAGTCACATGTGGGACCTTCATCCCAGATCCTTCTAATTCTAGGGCAGTCCTTGTCTACATCACAAGAAGATGCAACTCTCTCCTATTCTACATAATAAGTCAATAAAGGTAAAAGAAGGAGAGAGAGTGCATTACTGAGGGAGGAGAGGGGATGGAGATCACAAAAAGATTTGCTTAGGATGTGATACCTAAGCTAAGCTTAGAAGACAGTTGAACAGTGTAGGAAGTGTAAGGGAAGAGGGAGTTTATTTCAAGCCTGAAGGCAAGCCCTGGAAGTGTCTCCTTTAAGTGAAACTCACCACAGAACCAATTCCCTTTCTGTTAATCCCTTCCTGAAATGCAAAGGACAATGATTAACAGAGGCTAGAAAGAGAGGGCATCACATACAATGTTTATCTACCCCTCTGAAGTGTGGCCTGTTAAGCTGATGATGGGCACTGATATAAATTAAGCCAGTTATAGTCTCCCCCAATAGTGCCCTGATAAAGCTTGGCCAATGTGCTCTCACACACAAGGGGCTGGTTTTAAACCTTAGATACAATACTGTCTCCACAATCAGGACAAAAGAGAATTATTGCTATGATGAAGGGTCTGCGGCTTCTATTCTTTGGCATCCATAGAATTTAAAGCTATACGGAACCTCAGAGATTGAATGATTTAATCTGCTCATATTACAAATAAGGGAACTGAGCAGAGGGAAGAAAGTGGTTGGTTTCCCAAGGTCATGCAATTCAATTCAATTCAATTCAATTCAGTTCATTTCAATGAATGAGGACTGAGAAAAGGCCATTGGATTTGGCAATTAAGAGAGCATTGGTTACCACAAGGAAATTTCAGTTAAATGGTGGAGCCAGAAACAAAATTTCAAGAGGTTGAAAAGTTAATGGGAAGTAAGATGGAAGAGACCACAGGAATAGACATTTTCCCCCTGAGAATTTGTCTTTCAAAGTGAAGATAGATATTGGATAAATATAGGATATATATATAAAATTAAGGAATACAAAAATCAAGTAAGGTTGTTTGTTTCCTAAGGATGGCGAAGGTCTGGGCACATTTTTAGGCAGAAAGGAAGAGACCAGTGGATAAGGAAAGTTTGAGAGTTGGAAAGAGTAAAAGAATATTTTAAGGGACAAAATCCCAGAGGAGACAGGAGAGAATGGGATCAAGGTCACAAATATAGGGGTTTACCTTGACAAGGAGAAAGATCACAGAGGCTAGAGCAAAGGAGAAAAAAAGTAGAAGATAATACTGAGTATTCTGAGTAGGAATGAGAGGAGATAATACTGAGTACTGTAAATATATTCAAAGGCAACTAGGTGGTACATTGCATAGAGCACTAGCCATGGAGTCAGAAAGACCTGAGTTCAAATCCTGCTGTCTGACCCTGGGCAAGTCACTTAACCTTTTTTGTCTTATTTTCCTCATCTGTAATATGATCTGGAGAAGGAAATGGCAAACCACTCCAGTTTCTTTGCCAAGAAAACCCCAAATGGGGCCATAAAGAGTTAGACTGGACTAAAACAATTGAACAAAAATAACAACAACAGCAACCATTGGTAGTAAATAAAGTCAAGATTTGAATTCATATCTTGTGAAGCTAGTTCCAGCATTCTTTTCATTACAAGATGTTGTTCCCTGGAGCACTCAAGACAGAGAGCTCTGTACCTGTAGCCTTCCTCCCATGGCTTTGATTGATATACAAGGAAGGCCATTAAAAAAAAAGCCTCATTGATATTCTTTGGTTTTCTTACATCACTCTCATTTCCCAATAACAATCTCTACCCCCTCCCCATGGAACCTCCTTTATAGCAAATAAGTATGGTGAAGCAAAACAAATCAACTCAGTGTCCCTGACTGAAAATGTCTGCCTCATTTTGTACCTATTGTCTACCGTTTCTTTGCTGATACATGGGAGTGATGGTTGTCAAATCAGAATTGATCCCTGCATTGATCAGTCTAAAGTCATTTAATGTTGTTTTCCTTTACATTGTTGTCATGGTATACATTGTTCCTGCACTGCATTCTTTCATACAAATATTTCTAAGTTTTTCTGAATTCTTCATATTCAGCATTTCTTATGGCACAATAATATTTAATTTAATTATATTCATATACCATAATTTGTTCAGACATGTCCCAATCAATGAACATCTACATATTTTGTTTCTTATTCTTTGTTATTACACAAAGTACAGATAAAAATATACACATAGACCCAAATTACTGACATATAGATAGCCACATATATTAAGATATTTCTTTCTGTCTTTGAGGGGGATATATACCTACTATATATAGGTATCACTGGATCAAAGGTAGTATGTGTAGTAATTTCCAAAAAGTTTGGACCAATTCACAGTATCTCACACAGTTACTATACATATTTTCCCATAGATACTCCAACTTTTATCATTTTTTTTCATTTTTGGTCATACTTGTCAATCTGTTCTGGATGAGGTGAAACTTGAGAGTTGTTTTAATTTACATTTCTCTTGTTTTTAATAATTCAGAGCTTTCTTAATATAGTTGCTGATACCTTACATTTCTTCTTTTGAAAGCTGCTGCCTCACAGCCTCTAGCTACTTAGCCAGTGGTGAATAACTCTTGTTATTCTATTAATTCTTTGTATGTTTTGGATATCAGATCTTTATCAAAGATATTTGCCTTGCCACAATGATTTTTTCCTGCAAGAAAGGATTTAATTCTAACTGCATCAATTTTGTTCAAGCAAAAACTTTTGAATCTTACATTATCAATATTATCTATTTTGTCTTTTGTGATCATTTCTATCCTGCGTTTAAAATTGTCAATTAAATTTAAAATTGTAAAACATTCAAGTTGGTAAAGTTTCACTTTGGTACTTCCTTTTCTTTTAAGGTCCTTTCTTTTGCTATTTAATAATCCTTTCCCCTAGATGCCTAGGGCTTACTCTCTTTGGTACCCACCCTGCCCTATCCTCTTGAGGTAGGGTCCTTACTCTGAAGCCCTCTCTCTATAACTTCAACTGATAAAATCAAACTTGTTAGTGGAGAATTACAAAGTGATGTAGAAGAAAGAACTCTTGGTTTGGAGCCAGAAGAACTGAATTTGAACTATGCCTCTTTCACTTGCTATATAATTGACCTCAAGGTAAGCAAGTCACAAAATGTTTTTGGAAGCCAAGTATACACATCTGTAAAATGGGAATAATGATACCATTGCTGGCTATATGTTGGGGATGGTGCAAAGATCAAAGGAGATAATATTTGTAAGAACTATACAAAGACAAGCTATTAGTTTGTTGTCTTCATTAATATTGTTCTTCTCATTCTAGAAGGAAATATTCTTAGTGAGCTGTCACCTTAGAAATTATCTGGTAAACTAATCCACACTGAGGTATGCCTGATAAAGGTTTAATTAGCTATTTCCCCATGGGTATTTCCATTTTAATGCAACCAATAAAACACAGTGGAATGATGGAATTTCAAGCAGCATAAGTCAGTGAAGATTTTTTTATTATGTGGAAATGTCTCCCTATCATCCCTCAAATCACAAAGAAACTGCCTACATACACATACATATAGACTTACAGCCTAAAATGTCCTTACAGACTATCTATATCTAGTCCCTGATTTCATCTTACAGATGAGGAAACTGAGCCCCAGATAGGTAAAGTGGCATGCCCTTTTCTCTTCCCATTCTGTATATTTGTCTGAAAATCTTAAATTAATCAATACTTCCATTGCTACCACATACAGTATGTCAAACAACTCCTCTATGGCTCTATTCACTATCCTTGTGGCTTTCTAGAACAAAACACCATATCCACTACTTTCCTATGTGTTCTATTTCCCCCATTAGGATGCAAGCTTCTTAAGGGTACATTTTTATTGTCTCACATTTTTATTTAGATACCCAGTGCTTAGTACATAAAAAAAAAAATTCTCCTACATCTTCATCCATGTGAGGATCTCTTGGTCACAAACTCACACAGTCAATGCAAATAGGACATTTTATGCAACTTAGAATCTATATTTCATGATCAGGGTAAACCAGAGAAGAATATACAAACATGGAGAAGAGCATGTAACAAATCTCACTGTTATTTGAACTGGACAAAAGATGATTGAACATACATTAAATTAAATTGAACGAGAAAATATGCAGAACAGGGATAAAATAGGAGAAGGTTGAGTGAGATTAGAAGCAAAGAGGTAAACAAACGAATTTCAGTCAGTGGATTATAAAAGGGACAGCAAGAAAAGAAAAACAGTGCATGAAGTAATAATAATGATTGCAACTATGCCAGTTTAGATGGCTACAATTATAGATTATTAGTGGTAAGCACACTCCTTTAGCTTTTACCTTTTACTTTTAATGTAAAGAGGGGAAAAGAAAAGAGGGGGAAAGTATGGGAGGATATGATGGAAGGAGAACAATGATCAATAATCATAATTAGAATATGAATGGGATGGACTCACCAAAAAAAAAGGGAAGTAGATAGCATAATGTATTAGAAAGCAGAATCCAGCAACAAGTTGTTTGCAAGAAACACTTGAAATGTAAAGTGTTCACACAGAGTTAAAATTAGATGTTGGAGCAGAATTTATTATGCCTTAAGAGAATTCAAAAAAGCAGGAGCAGCATCATAATCTCAGACAAAGCAACAGTTAAAAATATGCATGGTTAAAAAGAGATAATCAGTGAAACTATATTACACTCAATGGCAAATAGATAATGAAATAATCACAATACTGTGTATATATTTATGTGTCTATGTATATGTTATATACACATATATGTATATATACACATATATTCAATGGCATAACATCTAAGAGTACTCAAAAGAAAAAAAATGTGAATTATTATTCAGAGAAATAGATTAGCAAAGCTATACTAATTGGTAACATCAATGAACCCTTTTCAGACACAGACAAATTTAACAACAAAAAAAAATTAAACAAGAAGTTGATGAGGGGTTATTTCTTTTTTGTTGGTCGGCTTGTTTTTACATCCCCAGGGCTTAGGCAAGTTACTGGCTCATACTGTAGTTAGTAGGCACTTAATAAATGCTTGTCATTGATTAATACAAAGTCTCTGCTCATTGCAAACTTGCAAGGTTGATAGTGCAGTTTCACAATTCACACATTTGGTAGGAAGAAACTGGGGCTAAGAAAGAAAAGTTCAATGACTTACCTGAGACACTTAGTTGACAACAAGGTTTATTAATTATTATTATTATTATTATTATTATTGGCAATGCCACTTGGGGAAACCAGTAACGTCTTAACTGAATATCTCCTTTTAAGGAAAGGCTTCCTGAAAAATTCAATGCTTGAGCTAAATTTGGGGCAAGCTATGCATTCTGAGAGGCAAAATTGAATACGTAGAACATTCTTGGAATGGAAGTCAGCTGGTAAAAAGATATGGAGATTGGAATCAGAGTATTATGTGTAAAGAACTACAGGTAAGCAAGTATGAGTGGACCATTGTGTTTGTGGAGAGGAGAAGGTAGGGATCATTTTTGTGTCTTTGCCTTTATTTGTACCTCTAGAGCTTAGCACAATGCTTGGTACTTAGTGAGCACTTAATAAGTGTTTATTGATTGATTGACGTTGATTAATATGTAAGAAAACTAAAAAAGATAGGAAGGGACCAAGTTGTGAAGTTTTAGTGACAATCAGAGGTATTTATTTTTAATTGATCCTAGAGGTAAAAGGGAGCTTCTGGAGTTTATTCTAGTAATGAGCATGATGTTATGGTCAGAACCACACTTTAAGAAAATTACTTAGTTACGTTGAGGTTGGATCATAATGAAGGGAGGCTCAAGACAATAAGACCAATTAGAATACTACAGGAAGGAGGTGACAAGGGCCTGAATTAAGGTGGTGGATGTAAGAGTAGAGAAAAAATAACAGATAAGAGAGATAGAAACATTCAGACTATTATGATCTCTGAGGATTTTCCCTGGTTGACCTTAGTTCAGAGGTATTACTTTTTTCCTCCCACTTGAAGATCTGTGCTTTTGAACTTCAGGCATCACAATTGGTTGATAGGACTAAAAGGGGGTCCAATTTGGATTGCAATTAACATTTCCAATAATCATATACAGGACATATATGGGATCTGCCCTTATGTCCTTGCAAGTGTTCATTATCTCATACAAATATATGGCTCTATAGTGTGGTAAGGAAAGAGTAGGGAAGGCCATTACAAAATTCAAAAGGAAAACAAGTAAGCAAAAATGTCACCATATGTTTATGGGGTTTGAGTGTGTATGTGTGTGTGAATTGAGGGGGCAAGGAGTATGTAATTAGTGCAAAGATTTTTGTCTTTACTTGAGGTATATCATACATGGGAATTGCTTTTGTAGTTACATCACACGCATGCTATCTTAGCTCAAGGATGACTTGACAGTCACTTATCTGGGATATAATTTGTTCCTTTCCTCCAAAAAAATGAAAAAGAGAGGAGATAAAGGGACTTTGTCCAAGGTCAAACAGTCACACAGCTACTTTAACATCAATGATTCAAACAATAGATTTCATATTATATTTACATATTTCATTTTCATTTGAAAAATCTAGAAGGAAGTCAAAGCAGTAGGGCAGATGAACGAATTTTGAATGATCAACACTATATTAAGACAAGCTGGCAATAACTAATAGGTTCAGCCACCCCTGCATCTTTTAGGACAGAGATTTTGCCCTTTTACTCTTTGCCCTCTGCTCACAGACAAGGAGAGACCATGTATGTGCCTATGGATCAAGCAGTCTGTCTCCAGAGCCTTTAGAAAATAGGAAAAACCTCAACAATTTATTTCTATTATAGAAATGAAATGTGGGGTAAAGTCATAGACTAATAGCAAGTCAGAGCTAGAAAGGGACCTTATTGAACATCTTACTCCCCACTGTTCCCATTATACTGGTAAAGGAACTCCGTGTACAAAAATGCTTCTTTCCCGGGAATCAGGAAGTTAATTTTTAAGGGTAGAACAGAGCTCAGTTTTCCCTCCCCATCTCATCTCACAAAGGAAATAAGTTCAAATTGACAATTTGGGTGATATTCTGTAAACTCCATCACCTGTTCATACTCTTGTGTTTGGCTTAAGGACCTCATAGCATTCCAGCCTCCACACCCTGTCAAGACCTTCACAATACAGTGATTTATCAAATTTCTTGTTTTTTTTTTCTCCAAAATTAAGACTGAAGTCATGTTGTGATGCTCTCTGAAAATGCCAAGATTAAATGTAAATACAGTAGCAGCAAATCCCCTCTATTTAAGCCTCATTTATTGTAAAGACATTAAAGCTCTGAAGCTGAAACGGGATCCTTATGGGGAAAACAAAATTAAACCTGACATAGAATGCACACAGAAGAACGGCAACAACAAAAGAAGTTTCTTTTAAAGAACACGGCTCCAGATTTTAAATTAGCCTATACAACAACAAGACTATTCCCTACAACCCAGACAGGGAACGAGATACATAATATATTAGAAGGAATTCATTTTCACAGACTTTCTGAAAGTAATAGGATTTTTGGCACTTTATATGTCTCTGGTATTACTGTTCAGTAGAATAGGTCATTAACCACCTTTTCATTGAAAACATACCTCTAGCAGGCAGTCAAAGGTTAAGTTATTCTCAAGCCAAAGGAGCAATCAATCAGGTTTCATTATGGGCTAGATCTCAAAATGAATAAGATTTGGCAGAGATGGAGAACACAATATGGTTCCAGTCAGTAAGACAGCAAACATATCTGTCACCTCCATTTCTCTATTGGGTGGTCAATTGCCATTTACTATCTTGAGCAAAATTCCGGTTTGCTGCAGGAAAGAAAGTGTGACTTGCTCCTGTACTCCTGAACCATGAGGGTTTTCAGGAATGGAATTGGATTCCTAAACTGTGGTTCTAAATTTCAGCTTAAAGGAGCCGACAGGATCCTGGACCTTTGAGGCCTTAGACAGATTAAATCACATTTTCAGTGATGAATAGAACTGCACCCATGAGATGTGAAGTCCTTCTCTGAAGGCTCTCTCAAGGCAGAGCTTGGCTTTAAAATAACACAAAATTTCTTTTCCTTGAAAAGCACTTGTAGCATAACAAAGTATGACCAAAAAATTAAGAGCAATAGGATTCTAAAAACTAAGTGAGACAAAATGATCTCAAATAACCTTCCTCAGTGGCACTATTGAAAGAAGGAGGAAGAAGAGGCAGATAGTTTGCTGAGTTCAGAAGGAGGTGAGATTATGTTAGCAAATTAATAGCAGGGCAAAGCTAGAAGCATGGGATCATAGATTTAGAACTGGAAGATCATCTCATCCAACCCAGGCCACTATATGAACTGTAAGGACTACATATGGCTACCTTCCCTTTGTCACTGGAAGAATGGGGATAAGAGGCGAGAGACTGAATCTGTGGTGTTGTCTGTACAGATAAATCCTGGTGAGGAAATTCCATCAAGTAAGTCAGAATAAAGATTGCTCTGCATCTTATGCTCTTGGAGGACCATACTGTAAATGTGGTTCAGAGGACATTGACAGGCAAAAAAGCTAATGAAAATTTTGGCTGCATTAGGAGAAGCATAGCTTCTAAGGATGGGCAGACCTCATCTGGATTGTTGTGTTCAGTTCTAGAGGCCATAGGTTAAAAAGGACATTGATTGATGTATTAGCTGCCCCAAACATGAGAGCAAACAGGATGGTGAAGGGCTCTGAGTCCATGGGAGATAAGGATCACTTGAAAGAACTGGACATATGTAGCCTTTAAGAAAGCAGACTCATGGGGGACTCGATAGCTGTCTAGAAGTGAAGGGCTGTCATGTGAAGGACAGATGAAATTAATTCTCTTGACCCCAACAGGGCAGAATCAGAAGTAATGGGCAGAAGTTTCAAAAAGGCAAATTTAGACTTGGTGTCAGAAAACAACAAAACTAACAATCACAGCTGGCCAAAAGTAGAATGAGCAGCCTCAAGACGTGGTAGGCTCCTTCTCCTCAGAGGTCTTCAAGTAGAGGCTAGATGACCACTTAATTGGGTAAATGATGTTGAAGAGTTCTTTTGTGAGTGGGTTGGACTAGATGATCATTGAGGTCTCCTCCAATTCTCCAATTCTGTGATTCTATGACTGCGGGTACTTTTACTTTGCAGATACCCAAATAATGAATGCATGAAGGTTATTGTTTCTTTTATGATATACAATGTACATGAAGGCCAAAAGCTCCAACATTGTTTTCACAAGTATCACCTCATTTGCTCAATTTTTGAGGAAGTAAAGAGAGCAAGTATTACTAGGTCTTTCTAGACAAGGTAACTAAAAAGAAGTGAGACTACATGACTTGACCAAGATTATATTAGTAAATTAATGGCAAGACAAAACTAGCGTCACAGAATTGTAGATTTAGACCTGAAAGATCATCAAGTCCAATCCACTGATTTTCCAGTGGAGGAGCCTCAAGGCCAGAGCGGCCAAACAACTTTCCCAAGGCTATACAGGTAGTATGTGGCAGAACCAAGATTAGACATGTCTATCCCAGAGAGATAATACAAATGGGAAAAGAACCCACATGTACAAAAATATTTGTAGCAGCTCTTTTTGTGGTGGCAAAGAATTGGAAATTAAGAGGATGCCCATCAATTGGGGAATGGCTGAATAAGTTGTGGTATATGAATGTAATGGAATACTATTGTGCTATAAGAAATGATGAACAGGCTGACTCAGAAAAACCTGGAAAGACTTGTATGGTCTGATGCTGAGTGAAGTGAGCAGAACCAGGAGAACATTGTACACAAGAACAGTCACGTTGTGTGATGACTAATATTGATAAACTTAACTCTTCTCAGCAATACAAGGATCTAAGACATCTCCAAAGGCCTCATGATGGAAAATGCTATCCACAAAGAAGAAAGAACTATGGAGTTTGAATGCAGATCAAAGCATGCTATTTGCTATTTTTTTTCTTCTATTGTGTTTTGTTTCTCCTTTCTGGTGGTTCCTTCTATTGGTTCTAATTCTTACTTACAACATCACTAATGTGAAAATACGTTTAATAGGAATGTATATGTATAGCATATATCAGATTGCATGCCATCTTGGAGAGGGAGGGGGAGAAAAATTTAAAACTCAAAAGCTTATGGAAGTGATTGTTGATAATTCAAAATAAATTAATTAAAAAAAGATTAGACATGTCCTCTCACTCCATATTCAACAGGCTTCTCATGATATCCTGATGTTTTTCTACTATGATTTGGCTGTTTTCTTTGTTTTTGCTAGTTTGGGGGCTTTTTTTTTCTTTTCTAAGCAGATCCTCTTTCTTGTGAAAATGGACTGTGATTTGAAACAAGTTATCTCAGATCCTTTCAGTAAGCCAGTATGATTATTCCAGTCCTTTGAGTATCAGAGAGGGCTTCAAAAGAATTAAATCAGCCAGTCTAAATGCTGAAAATAAACTGTCACATTTAAGGGAAGTTAGATGTCTCTCTAACTGGAGACGCTTAACGCAGGGAATGAGGAGGAAGAGAAGAAACTAGGGAAGGATAATGGGATTCCCTTCTTCCAATCTAAGATTGCAGCTGGTACTCTCCAAGCTAGGTGGTGAAAGTCAGAGAGGGATGATTTGTTTCTTTATTTTTTTACTTTGTTGTTGTTGATGATGATCAGTGTACTATATTGGCAGAATACTGATTGGTTACATGTTGAAGAAAAAAAACAAAAAATAAAAAATGCAGAAAAGGTTGCTTCCATCCCCTTCTCTCACCCTCATCCCCATATGCTAATTATTATATTTTGGTCAAAATAGAGCTCAAACCCAGAGGTCCAGGTGGTAGCAGTAGCTTTAGAGAAAGGGTTCTTGGCTGCCACAATAAAGCAATTTCCCCCTGGGCTGTCCGTCATTGGGGTAAAGAGGTAGGGCAGCCCGAATAAGAACCAGCTGAGGGAGAATCCTGCTAGTTCACTCAGGATTTCTTACATTCCCAAGATAAGTGAAACCCACTCCAAGGTGGTAAGTGCGGATATAATGAGACTGAGGTGCTACCAACACTTCTCTCAATCAACAAAAGGCATAGGAGGGGTAACCATCTCCCTATTTCCCCCACCCCTAAAAAATACATGGGTATGGAGAAGAATTGGGACTTGCAGCTACCACCAGAAAAGAATAAGGGGGTGCAGGAACAGCTGAAGTACAAAAGGTTTCCACAAACTGCTTTTTAAATTTTTTAAATTTTTATTATTTATTTTAGCATTCTGTTTTTTTTTTTAATTTGAGCTCCAGGTTCTCTCCCTCCCTCCCACTCCTCCACCCACAAAGAAGGCAAACAATATGATGTCAATTATATATGTGACATCATATAAACAATTCCATATTAGCCATATTTTTTAAAGAAAAAAATAAAGTGAGAAAAATATATTTTAATTAGCACTCAGAGTTCATCAGTTCTCTCTCTGGAGTGAAGAGCATTTTTTCATTATGAATCCTTTGGAATTATCTTGGATCATTGTATTGATCAGAGTACCCAAGTCTTTCACAGTTGATCATCATTACAACATTGATATTACTGTGCACAATGATCTCCCAGTTCTTCTTACTTCACTTTGTATCAGTTCAAATAGGTCTTAATCACATTTAATTTTTTTCTGAAACTACTCCCCTCATCATTTCCTTTAGCACAACAGTATTCTGTCACAATCTTATGCCACAACTTGTTCAGCCATTCCCCAATTGATGAACATCCTTTCAATGTCCAATTCTTTGCCACCGCAAAAAGAGCTGCTCTAAATATTTTTGTTCATGTAGATTCTTTCCCTTTTTCTTTCATCTTTTTTGATTACAGACCTAGTACTGGCATTGCTAGGTCAAAGGGCATGCACAGTTTTATAGCCCCTCGGGCCTAGTTCCAAATTGTTCTCCAGAATCGTTAGACCAATTCGCTACTCCACTAACAGTTTATTAGTGTACCTATTTTCCCTTATCCCTTCCAGAACTATTCATTTCTGATAGGCGTGAGGTGGTATCTCAGAGTTTGTTTTATTTACATTTCTCTAATAAATAGTGATTTAGAAGATTTTTTTATATGAATATAAATAGCTGTGATTTCTTCTTCTGAAAATTACCTGTTCATATCCTTTGACCATTTATCAATTGGGAAATGGTTCTTAATTTTTCTAAATTTGACTTAGTTCCCTATATATTTGAGAAGTAAGGACTTAATCAGAGAAACTTGCTATAAAATATTTGATATTATTTTATTGTCTGTAGTACTTTTTAGCAATACATAGTTTCCTTGATTATTTCTTTAATTAGGTCTATTTTTGCTTTTATTTTGTCTGAGATCATGATTGCTATCCCTGCCTTTATTTTTCTTTCAGCTGAAGCATAATTGATTCTGCTCCAGCTCTTTGTTTTAACTCTATGTGTTTTTATATTTCAAGTATGTCTCTTGTAAACAACATATTGTTGGATACTAGTTTCTAAGTCGTTCTGCTATTCACTTTTGTTTTATGGGTGACCTCACCCCATTCAAATTCACCATTATGTTTACTGTGTATTTCCCTCCACCCAATTTTCTTTATTTTATTTTTCTCTCTGTCTGTTTCTATCTCTTTCCTTCTCTGTCTCTGTCTCTCTTTGGCTGTTTCTGTCTCTCTGTCTCTCTCTCTCTGTCTCTCTCTCTCTCTTTTTCTCTTCTTTCCCTCCTCAAAAGTCTGTTTTGTTTTTACCACTGCCTCCCTTAATATGCCCTCCCTTTTATCATCCCCCACCCCTCCATGTCTCTTATCCCTTCTCCTCTTATTTCTCTATTGAATAAGATAGATTTCTATATCCAAATGAGTGTGTATGTGTGTCTCTGTGTGTGTATTCTTCCCTCTTTGAACAAATTCCAATCAGTGTGAAGTTCAATCACTACCTGCTCTCCACCTCCATTTTCCCCTCCGCTATAAACACTCTCCCTTACATGCCTCTTTTATGTGAGAAAAATTTCCTTATTCTATCTCTCCCTTCCCCCTTTTCCCAGCACATACCTCTTCTTCACCTCTACATTATTATTATTTTTTTAAATCATCACAACATAACTTACTCACATTCATGCCCTCTCTATATATAGATTCCTTCTAATTGCCCTAATAATAATAAAATTATTAGGAGTTACATGTATCATCTTCCCATGTAGGAATATAAACAGTTTAACTTTATTGAGGCCCTTGTGATTACTCTTTCACATTTACCATTTTCACATTTCTCTTGAATCTTCTGTTTAAGTGTCAAATTTTCTATTCAGCTCTGTTCTTTTCATTAAGAATGCTTGGAATCCTCTTTCATTAAATGTCCATTTTTCTCCCTGAGTATAATATACTCAGTTTTGCTGGGTAGGTTATTTTTGATTGTAACCCTAGTTCCTTTGACTTCCAGAATATCACATTCTAAGCCCTCCATTCCTTTAATATGGAAGCTGTCCAATATTGTATGATACTGACTGTCACTCCACAATATTTGAATTATTTTTTTCTGGGTGCTTGAAGTATTTTCTCTTCAATGTGGAGCTCTGGAATTTGGCTATAATATTCCTTGGAGTTTTCATTTGGAGATGTCTTTCAGGAAGTGATCAGTGGATTGTTTCCATTTCTATTTTGCCCTTAGAATCTAAGATGTCAGGACAGTTTTCCTTGAAAATTTTTTTGACATATGATGTCTAGGTTCTTTTTTTTTTCTTTTGAGCATAGCTTTTAGGTAGTTCAATAATTCTTATATCTCCTTGATTTATTTTTCAAATCAGTTGTTTTCTGATGAGATATTTCACGTTTTCTTCTACTTTTTCATTCTTTTGACTTTGTTTTATTGTTTCTTGAAGTCTCATGGAGTCATTAGCTTCCATTTCTCAAATTCTAGTTTTTAAGAAATTATTTTCTTCAATGAGTTTTTGTACCTCTTTTTCCATTTGGCCAATTCTGTTTTTTAAGTTGTTATTTTCTTCAGTACTTTTGTGCCTCTTTTACCAAGCTGTTAATTTTCTTTTCATACTTATCTTGCCTCCCTCTCATTTCTTTTCCCAATTTTTCCTCTACCACTCTTATCTCTTTCTTTAGCTCTTCCAGGAATTCTTGTTGGGCTTTGGTTCAATTAGCAGTTTTCTTTGAAGCTTTGTTTGTAGTTGCTTTCACATTGTTGCCTTCTTCTGAGGTTGTGTTTTATTCTTCCCTGTCACTATAATGGCTTTTTATGGTCAAGTTGTTGTTGTTTTTTTTTTTCATTTTCTGCTTGTGCTTTCAGCTTATTTCTTGACTTTGAATTTTACTTTAAAGTTGGGCTCTGCTTACCTGAGATTGGGGAGGCACTTTCCCAAGCTTCTGACTTTTTCTTGCTGCTGTTTTCAGAGCTAGTTCTGAATGTTTGTAAAATTTTGATGTTTCTGAGATGGGGTGATCTGGGGAGAGGTATGGTCACTGCTTTCCTGTTCTGCGCCCCTGTTCCCCTGCAGCCACAGGGTGCTAATGCTCCTTTTGGCCCTGAACTGTGACCAGGTCTCCCCTTGTGACTGACCGTAAGTTCTCTTTTCCAGTCTGGAACATCTCCAAGATGGCTCTGGACTGAGGGCTGCTGAAGCTGCTGCCATTGCTGTTGCTCCCTCCTTTACCTCCAATGTCCACTGCTGGTATTATTGGTGCACTTCTGCCTGGCCACCACCCCACTGTTACAGATTTATCCTGCTCAACCTCTTAAGTTTTCTTAAGCTGGAAAAATATCTCACTCTGACATTTTAATGACTCTGCTGTTCCAAAATTATTTTAAAATTTTTGGAGAGGAATGTTGGAAAAGTTCAGCTGGGTCACGGCCTATGCTCCACCATCTTGGAATCAGTGTTTTTGGGAGACCAATATAATTTGTGAATATTGATTCAAAAATTTTAAATAAAGTACTGTCAAATAGATTTCAACAATTCATCCAAAAAGTTATTTATCATGACCAAGTTGGATTTATATGAGCCAATACAAGGATGGTTCAACATTGGAAAAATAATCAACAAAATTAAATATTTAAAAAACACATTCAAAACCACATGATTATCTCAAAAGATGAAAAAAATCAGACTGTCAATAAGTGAACCATTCATTTATGTTATAAAGAAGGAAGAGGAGTAGGAGGAGGAGGAAAAGGATAAGGAAAAGGAGAAAGAGGAGGAGGAGGAGGAGAAAGAGGACAAGAAGAAGGAGAACAAGAACAAGAAGAACAAGAAGAATAAAAAGAACAAGAAGAAGAAGAAGAGGCATAGAGGGGACTCTTTTCGATATCATAAAATTAACTATCTAAAACCAAAAGTAAGCCTCATATGACATGGTGCTTTACTAGAAAGTGTCCCTAAATAAAAATGTAAAACATTCTCTGCACCATTATTTGATATCATTCTATTTGGTCTTTAGTCATTTTTCAGTCATATCTGACTCTCTATGACCCCGTTTGGGGTTTCCTTGGCAAAAATATTGATGTGGCTTTCCATTTCCATCTTCAGATCATTTTACAGATGAGAAAATTGAGGCAAACAGGGTTAAGTGATTTGCCCAGGGTCATACAGCTACTAAGTGTCTGAGGCCAGATTTGAACTCAGGAACAGAAGTCTTCCTGATTCCAGGCCCAGCATTCTATCCACTGCACCACATAGCTGCCTACATAATTCTATTAATGATAGTAACAGCTTTAAAACACTAGACAGAAATTAAAGACATAAAGATAGAGATGGGATAAAGAGGTAAGAAAACTGTCCCTGTTCCCTGAAAATATGAGATACTTAGAAAATCCTAGGGAATCAGCAAAGATGGTAATAATAGCTTCCATAAAGTTATAGAGTGCAAAATAAACCCTCAAAAATCAACAGCTTTTCTATATTAGCAAAATCTAAGAGGCAATAATAGGGGAAATCCATTCTAAATAACTAAAATGCTTAAAATATCTGAGGATAAATCTACCAAAGCACACAAAATACTTGCACAGATTCAAGTTCAAAGTGCAGCTTAAAGAAATAAAGAATAACTTATTCAATGCTCATGCCTGGGCCATGCCAATATAATAAAATAAAACGATAATATTACTGAAGTATATTTACAGTTTTAATGCTATCCCAATCAAATTATCCAAGTAATATCTTACAGAATTCAATAAAATAATTTTAAAAACTCTTTGGAAAAATAAAATACTTAGAATATCAATGGGAAAATGAAAATATGTAGGGACAAAGAGTGAATAGAACTTCCAGATCTCAAATTAGTTTACAAAGCAGCAGTTAAGAAAAGTCATCTGGTATTTATTTTTTTTTTAAATAGAGGTAGATCAATGGAACAGACTTAACAGGAGAAAAAGCACAAACAATGGAACTCAATAATCTAGTGTTTGGTAAACTGGAAAACATAATTACATAGGACAGAATTTCCTGATTCCACATACTACTTGTCCCCCACCCCCAATTATGTTGCTTTCCCTGATAGAATATAAATCTCTTTAGGTCAAGAGCTGCTTCTTTCTTGTCTTTGTTCCATCAGAGCTTTTAGTGGCACATAGTAGGTTGATTGATCAATTGATCATTTCCAGACAGGAAGAAATTATGTTATCTACACATGAAACATTATATTTGGAGAAAAGCTGTATGAAAAACCAGAAAGATGTTTTGACTCTTACACAAAGTGACAGAATTCAGAATACTACCCTAGGCTGAAGGAACTCTCAGATCCCAACTTTGTTTCAATCACCAAACTGGCAATATGATTGAGGGATGTCTATTATATCTGTAGTCCTACCTACACGTTAGAAGATTCAAGATGCTTGTGGAACTTGGGTATGTGTTCTGCTAGATAGGGTGATAATACTCAGAGTCTCAAAGGCTATGATCTGCTGCTTTGCCTTTTGTGGAAAGAAGACCCCAGAGAAGCCATCACAAGGGAGAGATAGGGGCCGAAGCCATCCTGGGCTGAGAGACCCATGTGTGAAACCATGGGGAGCAGCTGCTGGGAGATAAGCTACAGCAACTTGTTGAAAGGTCTGGCAGCCCCTTCTGCAGGTTCCCATGGCTTATCTCACAGCAGCTGCTCCCTATGACTGTTTGCTTGGATCTCAGCCCATGATGGCTCTCTTTTCCTTTTCTCTTGCTTGGCTTTCTGTCCCTTTCCCTTGTGGTGGTTCCTCTGAACTGTCTCCCTACTTCCCACCAACCCCTCCAACCTCAAAATCAGTATCCAGAGTAGACCATTCATTCAGCAGTGCAGATCCCCAAGTCTCTCCAGGCCCCTGAATTCTTGCCCTCTGTGGGCAAAGCCACAGATGGGTCTATGCTTTAATCAGGTCCTTCTCTCTTCTAGAGGAAAGGAAATCATATACAATTTGAGTCTATAACTCATGGCCACAATGCAAAGAATTTTAGCCTTCTGCCAAGACATTCACCCAACATGGCTGGCAAACCCCATTTTCTTCTTCCAAAGTGATGATCATTCAAGAAGTTATACCCTTTAAACTTTTTTTGAGAGGTAGTATGACTTGCTGAATACATAGTGGTTAGAGCGTTGGGCCTGAAGTCAGGAAGACTCATCTTTGTGAATTCAAATTCAGCCTCAGACTTTACTAGCTGTGTGAGCCTAGGCAAGTCACTTAACCCTGCTTACCTCAGTTTCCTCATCTGTAAAATGAGCTTAAGAAGGAAATGGCAAACCACTACAATATTTTTGCCAAGAAAACCTCAAATGGATCACAAAGAATAGGACATGCCTGAACAACAACTCTGACACATACTGACTGTGTGATCCTGAGCAAGTCACTTAAATTCTAGGTGCTTCGGGACAGAGATATCAAATATCTTGAACTATATTAAAATGCAATTGGGGAATATTTGACAAATAAATAAAAATACAATAGAACATGGATAATGTCAATGTGTGGTTTTCTAAGTCAATATGCAGCCTGTACAGCTCTTCATCTATGATTTCATGCCCCCTTTCCTTTTCTATTTGAATTTGCCACCATTGTTCTACAGAACTCTCTAAGTTGCAGAGAAGGTACTGACCTTCATTGCTAGGAGGGAGATTCTTTACCCTAGAATTCCCTATGTCAATGAAATTACAAGTCTAGCATCTATGCCTCTTCTTTTCCCGGAATCTTGCCTGAAAGTTCATATGCCTCTCTTTGTGAAAAGGGCCTTGGTCTTGGAAAATAAGACTACCAAACAGCCATTATGAATCTGGGGCAAGGTGGGAAAGCCATCCATGAGAAATCAACAGGAAAGAATGTAGGGTCACCAAAGTGAAATAAGACATATGCCAGAGGGTCCAGGCCTGGTCCTTTGAAGCAGCTGGGGGCACAAGCTGTTTTCCATACTTTCTTTTAGATGGTCTGTCTGCATCCCACCACCCAGAAGGTTTTGTCATTTGAAATGTAATAAATACCACATCTCTTCTGTTTATATATCAATAGCTTCTTTCCCTAAAGATACCCCAATTTCACTAGACTGGAAGACCTTGCACCTGCAGCTGAAGCAGACTCAATAGCTATTAAATGAATTCAGCTGGGGTCACTCAGGCGATTTTCACACTTGCTAATGAAAAATTCTCTTTGGTATAGAGAAATTCAGACATAAAGTGAGGTGGTCTACTGGAAAGAACCTTAGGCTGGGAATCAGGAGATGTTGGTTTTAGTCCCAGCTCTGTAATTTATTCCCTTTGTGATCTCATGTAATCATTCCTCTTGTTATTCCTTGATTTACCTATTTGTAACATTTTTTTCATTCATGTCCAACTATTTATGACCCCATTTGGGGTTTTCTTGGCAAAGATACTGGAGTGATTGCCATTTCCTTCTCCAGTTCATTTGATGGATGAAGAAACTGAGACAAACATGGTTAAGTGATTTGCCCAGGCTCACATGCCTAGTAAGTGTCTGAGGTCAGATTTGAACTCAGAAAGATGAGGCTTCCTAACTACAGACCTGGTGCTCAATCCACTGAACCACCTAGCCATCCTATTTGCAACATAGGATAATATAACAACAGACTTATTAATAAGCTGGAATACAGTCCAGAAGAGGGTTTGACAAGGATGGTGAGAGGACACGAAGCCAGGTCTTATGAGAATCCAGGTCTTATGAAAGAATTGTGGGTGTTTATCCTGAAGAAGAAAAGATTTTAAGGAAGAGGGAGGATAGTTAAACTGTTGTTGTGACGAAGCAGAATTGTTCTACTTCATCTCAAAGGGGAAAATTAGGAACACTGTGGTGAGGCAGGTTTCAACTCTATATGGAAAAAAGTGTGTATTAATTACAGCTATCCAAAAATGGAATGAGCTATTACAGCGGGCAAAGGGCTTTCGCTCCATGAACCTTTTCAAGCAGATGTTACTTATCTGTATGCATGTTGTCTCTTTTCATAAAATGTAAGCCCCCTGACATTAAGATTATTTCATTTTTGTCTTTAATTCTCCAGCTCTTAGCATAGTGTATGACACACAGTTGATGCTTAATAAATGTTTATTTACTGACTAATAAATATTTGTTGATTGATTTATTGGGAGGTTAAATCAACTGCTTAGTGATGATGTAAATTGTATTCTTGGTAAAATATGGATTAAACCTGATAGCTTCTGGAACATTTTCCAGCTATGAGATTTTGTGATTTTTATAATTCTATTTTGAGAAACAGAATAATGAGATTCCATTTAAGAAAAGAGAATTGTTAATGTTGAAAATTCTGGGAAAATGATTTAAAAGTTTTATAGAAATGAAATATTGCATGATATCATCACTTGGATGGATCTATTATTACCTCAGCTTAGTATAGGATCGTGAGGTTAAGAGCTACAAGGAACCTTAGAAGTCTAGTTTTCTAGTACAACTCCCTCATTTTATAGATTGGGAAACTGAGGCCCTGAAAGAGGGAATGGCATACTCAAGTTAACACTATTTGTAAGATGCAAAGCTGGAATTTGAACCCAGGTTCTTTTGGCTTCAAATTCAGCACTCTTTCAACCATACCACAATAAAAACTATCCTGTCCAAGTACATTGCAATGTCCTGTGATTGGGGCAGAAACTTCCCAAGGACTTGCCAAACGTTCTTAGAAGTTCTAACCTCTGGAATGTCATCAGAACACAAGCCCTCAGCCTACATGATGTCTCTTGCCTTTGTAAAGGGGAGATCACACATTCAGTCACTTAGACGACTGATCTTTTCCAGATGTTTCTCTGTCTCATTTATTTCAGCAACTGGACCAGAGTAGGTTTTTTGTTTGACCATATATATTTGTTTTCCCCCTACAGGGTCTTTTCCCAGGTTTCTACTGAGTAGGAGAACCACATTGAAAAGTTTCACTAATTTCTTGAGAGCTAATTTCTGAAATGCTTCCACTAAAGTCCTACACTGGTACCAGCTTGTGGTTTGGAAGCAGTCACACAACAAAAGTTGTGTGAACACTGGGCACCCAGAAGAGAAGTTCTGCCAGATCCCAGAATACTAGAAAGGGTTCAAGTCTGGTTGAACTATTAGACAATGACTTTTATTTATTTGGTTGGTTCAGGTTTTTAGAAGGGGTGCAGACCCATAATTCCACTGGTAAACTCTCAGTGAAGAAGCTCCCTTTGTCAGTGTGAATCATCAACTGCTCCGCAGCAGTGCCTGGGGGCACCAAGAGGTTCACGTGGCCAATGCATGTTAGAGGATGGAGCTTGATCCCAAGACTTCCTGCCTCTGGAGGGGGCTCTCTTTTCAATTTGCCTTGCTGCTTGTCTATGTGACGCTATACAATTACATTCAAAAAAGACAGTTGTTAGGTAATCTCCGCTAGGTGGCACAGTGGGGGCCTCGAATCAGGAAGACTCAAGTTCAGATCCAGCCTCAGACACTTTGTGAGCTGCCTGGCAAGTCATTAAACATCTATCTGTCTCTGTTTCCTTATATGTAAAATGAGAATAATAATAATAAACAATCAGTTGACAACTCAACATCTCTTGTGTCTGTCTCCTTCCCTCCAATCACAGGGACACTGCCCTATTTCATTCGTGTTGTCAGTAACCTAGACTAATGCAAAAGCCTCCTACGTAGTCTAATTTTGTTCAGCCTCTCCCTTTCCTAATCTGTTCTCTACCAAGTTGCCAACATTAGTTCCCTAAAGCACAGTTTTCGTCATATCACTCACCTCCAGCATCTTCTGTAGGTCTCTATTGCCTTTAGGACACAGTATAATCTCCTCAGTTTGACATTTAAGCCATTCACATTTGGGATCTTGCCTCCCTCACTAGATGTCATGTGACATTGCTACCCTTCATGAACTCTGTGTTATGTTTAAACTTACCTACTTGCTGTCTTCGTATTCCATCTCTTACCACTGCACCTTTGCATAGATGCTCTGAAATGCCTGGATTGCACTTCCTCCTCACTTCTGCCCATAGAATCCCTATCTTCCTTAAATCCTCAACTTACATGCCACCGCTTGTGTTGAACAGCCTTTCCTCATCACTCTATGTTAATTTTCTCTCCTTCACCAAATTAGTGTGTATATATGTATCTGGTTACAATAACAGCTCTTAATCATGTGTGTGTGTGTGTGTGTGTGTGTGTGTGTGTGTGTGTGTGAGAGAGAGAGAGAGAGAGACAGAGACAGAGACAGAGAAAGAGAGACAGAGAGACAGAGAGAGAAACAGAGAAACCCCTTTGGCCTCTGTGGAAGTCTATGCACCCCTTCTTAAAATTAAGTTTGTTACCTATGTTCATAATTAAAGGAACCAATAAAGTTTAGTTAGTGGTCAGTGAAAATAAAGATGTATCCAAGTTCACAAATCCCTTTAGGTTGATACATGGATTCCTTAGGTGTTCATTGACCTTCAATTAAGAATTTATGATTCACATGCTGTACACTCCCAGAAAAATAGAGATTCTTGAGGGTAGTGACTGGATTTTCTTTTGTTTCTTTGTTCATTTGTTTGGTGTATGTATTCCCCTCAGCTGATAGAGTATCCTCCACAAAATTGGGACTTAAGTGTTTGTTGGTGTGTGTTATGAACTATCAAAGGATCCACAGGGATTGGTTCCTACCCCAATTTCATGAAGTTTCAAATCATCTCTGTTCCACTGCCTCCAAACTGAGGATGTTTCACTGCCTCTTGCATCATTTTTCATCACTTCCCTTATCTGACGATCCACAAACACTCTATTTGATATTAGGCTCATAAACAGCAAGATAAAATAGAGGAAAAACAAGCTTAAAGGAAGTTTAACAGGACATCCAACTAAGAAATGTAATTACCAGGGCATTTAAGTATGAAATTGGAAGGACAACAACAGAAAAAAGAATTAGAACGATCTATACCACTGTTTATTTTTAAGTTATTTCACTTATTTTGTTAGATATTTCTCAATTACATGTAAAATTTTAATAATCATTTTTCAAAAGTTTGCATTCCAAATCTTTCCCTCCATTACATTTCTCCCCCTCCTTGATTATGTTGATTATACATATGAAGTCATGCAAAGCATATTTCCATGTTAGCCATATTGCAATAGAAAACAGAGAACCCTCCCCAAAAATAAAGTAAAAAAAGAGTATGCTGCAGTTTGCATCCAGAGTGCATCAGTTCTCTCTCTGGAGGTGAAGAGTGAAAAGCACTGTTCATCACGGGGCCTTTGGAATCATCTGATCATTGTCTTGATCACAGTGGCTAAATCTTTCGCAGCTGATCATCCTTACAATATTGCAGTTACCATGTACAATGTTCTCCTGGTTCTGCTCACTTCACTTTGCCTAAATTTAGATAAGTCTTCATAGGTTTTTCTGAAACCATCCTGCTCATTATTTCTTATAGCACAATAGTATTCCATGACAATTATACATCACAAATTGTTCAGTCATTCCCCAATTGGTGGGCATTCCCTCAATTTCTAATTTTTTGCCACCACAAAAGAACTACTATAAATATTATTGTATATAAAGGTCCTGTTCCTGTTCTTTTATCTCTTTGGGATATAGACCTAGTAGTGGTATTGCTGGGTCAAAGGGTATGCAATTTTTTTTTTAGTTTGGGGTTTTTTTTAGGCAATTGGGGTTAAGTGACTTGCCCAGGGTCACACAGCTAGTAAGTGTCAAGTGTTTGGTCTGAGGCCAGATTTGAACTCAGGTCCTCCTGACTTCAGGGCAGTGATCTATCCACTGTGCCACCTAGCTGCCCTGATATGCATTGTTTGATAGCCCTTTGGGCATAGTTACAAATTGTTCTACAGAATGGTTGTATCACTTCACAACTATAGCCACACAGTGCCCGATTTTTCCATATCCCCTCCAGTATTTGTCATTTTCCTTTTCTGTCATGTTGGCCAATCTGACAGGTTTGAGGCAGTATCTCAGAGTTGTTTTAAATTTGCGTTTCTGTAAACAATAGTGGTTTAGGGCATTTTTTCATATAACTATTGATAGCTTTGATTTTTTTCTTCTGAAAACTGCCTCTTCATATCCTTTGACCTTTTATCAACAGGTGAATATCCTTTATTTTCATAAATTTGGTTTAATTCCCTATATACTTAAGAAACGAGGCCTTTATCAGAGAAGGTGGCTATAATTTTTCCCAGTTTTTTTTTTAATTTTCCTTCTAATTTTGACTGCATTAGTTTTTGGCAGGTTTTCTTTATAATTTCTTGAAATATGATGTCTATGCCCTTTCTGTGATCATGGCTTTGAGGTAATCTAACAATTCTTAAATTATCTCTACATAATTTCTTTTCTTTTCTTTTTTTTTCTTTTTCTTTTTCTTTTTTTTTTATTCTTTGTTTTCAACATTTACTTCCACAAGATTTTGAGTTCCAAATTTTCACCCCTTCTTGCCCCTCCCCCCACCCCAAGATGGCATGCATTCTGAATACCCCTTCCTCTAGTCTGCCTTCCCTTCTATCTCTCCCCCCCTTCTCTTATCCCCTTCCCCTTCAATTTTCCTGTAGGGCAGGATAGATTTCTGTACCCCATTTCCTGTATTTCTTATTTCCCAGTTGCATGTGAAAACATTTTTTTAAACATGTGTTTTTAAAACTTTGGGTTCCAAATTTTCTCCCTTCCTCCCTCCCCACCCACCCTCATTGATAAGGCAAGCAATTAAATGTAGGTTATATATGTGCAGTTATGCAAAACACTTCCATAGTAGACATGCTGTGAAAAACTAACTCTATTTCCCTTAATCCTATCCCACCTTCCACTTATTCTATTCTTTCTTTTGGCTCTGTCCCTCCTCAGAAGTATTTGCTTCTGATTACCCCCTTTCCTAATCTGCCCTCCTCTCTATCATCCCCCTACCCATTTGTCCCCTTCCCTCCTATTTTCCTGTAGGGTAAGAAAGATTTCCATACCCAGTTAAGTGTGTATGTTTTCCCTCCTTAAGTCAAATCCTATGAGAATAAGATTCACTCATTCCCTCTCACCTCCCCCCGTTTCCCCTCCACTGAAAGAGCCTTTTCTTTTCTGTTGTTTTTTTGTGAGATAATTTACCCCATTCTACCTGTCCCTTTCTCCTTCCTTCTCCTAGTATAATCCTCTCTCACCCCTTAATTTTATTCTCCAGATATGATCCCTTCATCTTCAACTCACCCTGTGCCATCTATCTATCTATCTATCTATCTATCTATCTATCTATCTATCTATC
>NW_020954571.1:22267645-22346471 GCF_900497805.2 Vombatus ursinus | reverse complement strand
ATCTATCTATCTATCTATCTATCTATCTATCTATCTATCTATCTATCTATCTATCTATCTATCTATATCTATATATACATACATATAATTTTTTTCCCTCCAACTACCCTAATACTGACAAAGGACTCATGAGTTACAAATATCATCTTTCTATGCAGGAATGTAAACAGTTCAACCTTAATAAGTTTCTTATGATTTTCTTTCCTGTTTATCTCTTCATGTTCCACTTGAGTCTTGTATTTGAAAATCAAATTTTCTATTCAGCTCTGGTCTTTTCATCAAGAATGCTTGAAAGTCCTCTATTTTACTGAATGACCATTTTTCCCCTGTAGTATTATACACAGTTTTGCTGGGTATGTGATTCTTGGTTGCAATCCTATCTCCTTTGCCCTCTGGAATATTATATTCCATGCCCTGCAGTCCCTTAATGTAGAAGCTGCTAAATCTTGTGTTATCCTGATTGTGTTTCCACAATACTTGAAATGTTTCTTTCTGGCAGCAATATTTTCCCCTTGACCTGGGAACTCTGGAATTTGGCTACAATATTCCTAGGAGTTTTCATTTGGGGATCTCTTTCAGAAGAGGTCAGTGGATTCTTTCAATTTCTATTTTGCCCTCTGGTTCTAAAATATCAGGGCAGTTTTCCTTGATAATTTCTTGAAAGATGATGTCTAGGCTCTTTTTTTGATCATGGCTTTCAGATAGTCCAATAATTTTTACATTCTTTCTCCTGGATCTATTTTCCAGGTCAGTTATTTTTCCAATGAGATATTTCACATTGTTTTCTAATTTTTCATTCTTTTGGATTTGTTTTACAGTATCTTGATTTCTCATAAAGTCACTAGCTTCCAATTGCTCTATTCTAATTTTTAAGGAAGTATTTTCTTCAGTAATCTTTTGGACTTCCTTTTCCATTTGTCCAATTTTGCTTTTTAGGGCATTCTTCTCCTCATTGGCTTTTTGGACCTCTTTTGCCATTTGGGTTAGGCTATTTTTTAAGGTGTTATTTTCTTCAGTATTTTTTTTGGGTCTCCTTTAGCAAGCTGTTGACTTGTTTTTCATGATTTTCTTGCATCACTCTCAGGTTTTCCTCTACTTCTCTTACTTGTTTCTCAAAATCCCTTTTGAGCTCTTCCAAGGCCTGGGACTGATTCATATTTTTCTTGGAGGCTTTGGATGTAGGAGCTTTGACTTTGTTTTCTTCTTCTGGTTGTATGTTTTGATCTTCTTTGTCACCAAAGTAAGATAATATAGTCTGACTCTTTTTGTGCTGCTTACTCATGATCCCGGCCAATTACTTGAGTTTTAAACTCTTTGTTAAGGTAAGAGTCTGCTTCCAATGTGGAGAATATACTGTCCCAAGCTTTGGGGGTTTGTATAGCTGTTTTCAGAGATACTTCTAGGGACCTGAAAATTTTCAGTTCTTCCAAGGTGGTATGATAAGGGATGAGGTGTTTCCTCTCCACAGACACAACAAGCTCCACCACGCCAGTGCTCCTCCTTGCCCCAGGACCACCCCTCAGAACTGTGACCCAGATCCAAGCACAGGTAAAGCAAGAGAATCCTGCCTCAGTACTGGCAAAAAGATCCTTGCAGTCCCCCTCTGATCAGCCACTTGATACCCCCTCAGTTTGTGGGCCAGAAGCTCAAGAAACAGTCGCTCCCTCCACTCAAGACTTGTGGCTGAGACCTAGCTCCTCTTTCATCTCAGTCACAGACTTTTCCCACTGATCTTCCAAGTTGTCTTTGGCGTTCATGGGTTGAGAAGTCTGGAAACCGCCACAGCTGCCCACGATTCAGCCCTCTGAGGCCTGCTCCAGGTTCGCTAGGGCCTGCGCACACACGCTGTACTGTGCTCTTCTCCCTGCCTGGGGGGATATACCTTTCTGATCAACCATTCAGATTGTCTTGGGCTGGAAATTTGTTTCACTCTGTCTTTTTGTAGGTTCTGCTGCTTTAGAATTTGTTTAGAGCCATTTTTTATAGGTATTTGGAGGAGTTTGGGGAGAGAGCTCAAGCAAGTCACTGCTTTCTCTCTGCCATCTTGGCTCCACCCCCACAATTTATTTTCAAAGTCACTTGTTTTTCCAGTGAGATATTTCACGTTTTGTTTTTTTAAACTTACTTTTCTTGTTTCTTGATGTCTCATGGAGTCATTACCTTCCACTTGCCCAATTATAATTTTTAAGTAATTATTTTCTTCTGTGAACTTTTGTACCTCTTTTTCCACTTGACCAATTTTGGTTTTTAAGGAGTTCTTTTCATCAGTCAAGTTTTAAACCTCTTTTTTCATTTGGCCAATTCTGTTTTTTAAGGTAATATTGTCTTCAGTGTTTTTGTGCCTCTTTTACCAAGATGCTAATTGTCTTTTCATAATTTTCTTCCTTTGCTTTAACTTTTTTACCTATTTTTTCCTCTACTACTCATATTCTTTTACTTTTCTTATTTCATCTACTACTCTTATGTTTGAACTCTTCCAGAAATTTTTGTTGGGCTTATGCCCAATTCACATTTTTTTTCCCCTTTGAAGCTTTATTTGTAGCTGTTTAGACTTCATTATCTTCTGAGTCTGTGTCTTGATATTCCCCTTCACAATAGTAGACAGTTATGATCAGATTTTTTTTTAATTTGCTCATTTTCCCACCCTATTTCTTAATTTTGCACTTTATGCTAAAGTTGGGCTCTGTTCTTGGTGGGAGGTTGGGGAAGGGCAATGTCCGAAGCTTCAGACTTTCTTGCACTGCTGATTTCAGAACTAGTTATGGGAGTTTGAAAGTTTTCAGTGCTTCCAAGGTGGTGTGATCTGGGGAGAAGTGTGGTCAATGCTCTCCTGGTCTACACTCAGCTTCCTTGCCCAGAAAGGGCCACTAATCCCTTGGGACAGAGTTTGATAATGCTCCTCAGAGTCCCTGTTCTCTTGGGACTAGCAAACAAACTGTTCTTCAGGGTCCCTTATCCCTTGGAACCAGAAGTAATACTGTTTCTCAGGGTCCCTGATCTCTTTTGACCAAAAGATATAGTGACCCTCAAGGCTTCCACTCTCTCTTGACCAAAAGTTTTGTTTTTACCCTTGAACTGTGACCCAGAAGTGGGTGCAGATGCCAAATAGCATCTGGTCTTGCATCCGTTGCTAACATAGGGTTCCCCTGTAATCTCTTTCTGTTCAGATGCTACGTCCTCTTAGTGTCTCTGGCTTGAGAGCTCCTGAAGTGTCTGCTTCAGTCTCACCTCTGGTGTTTCATTCACATGGGCTTCCCATCAGCCTCCAATCCTGTGTCACTGTGACACTGTTTACTGGCCATTAAAATGAATTTTA
Source organism: Vombatus ursinus (assembly GCF_900497805.2). NCBI lineage: Eukaryota > Metazoa > Chordata > Mammalia > Diprotodontia > Vombatidae > Vombatus > Vombatus ursinus. The sequence continues at coordinate 22,343,155 of NW_020954571.1, read as the reverse complement.
TTTGGTAACGCAAATGTTATCATTGGCCTGTATCTTTAGTAAATGCTATCAATAGCTGACCTTTTTACTAGTTTTAACCTATTTTTCAATAAGGTATCTCCCTTACTTAACAAGGTATCTTCCATATTTAATATTCCTTGAAAGTTGTAACAAGAAATTTTTTCAATGGTCATTTTAATAGCAAGTGAGGCATAAGAGTAGGGGAAAGGTAACCAACAAAGATATTCACCAAGTCATGGAAAAATTTATCCGAGTCCAAACCAAAGAGGCATTCCCTAGACTATGAAATCATTTAAATACTTTCATTTATAGATGACAAGGTATGGACTATATCAACCTATGGACATTGCAGAGGCTGTTAACTGATTTTCATCATCAATTTTTGAAATGGTAGGTCAGGAGAAATCAATATAGTTTACCTAGATCATAGGTAAAATTTTCCTAAAGAATATTATATTGTTCTATGGGAAAGGCAAAAGATTTGGGCTAGAAATAGTCTGATTAAATGAATGCAGTTGTTATTGCAGTGTTAAAATTAAAGAGGAGTCCTTAGTGGTTTGATGTTAGGTTGGAAGGAGGTCTCCATTGAAGTGCCCCAGGGATCAATATTTGGTCCTGTTCTATTTAATGGTTTTATCAATTATTTGAATGGCATTATGCTTATGACATTTTCAAATGACACAAAAGGTGGTAGGAATAGCTAATACATTAGATGACAGAATCAGGATCCAAAAAGATCATGACACACATACATACAGAGAGAATTGTGCGTATACGTATGTATCAATATACATACATATACACACATATGCATATGCACACACAGATATAAAACAAGCTGATTCTAATGTCAATCACATTATATTAGAGTTCAAACAGTAGACTTTATAGATCTAAGGTTGTGGAGCAATAGTTAGATAATAGTTTGTTTTTAAAAGCCTTGTGAGTTTTAGTGGATAGCAAGCCCAATTTAAGTCAGCTGTGTGATGTGGCATTCTCAAAAACTCAAGCAATCTTGGGCTGCATTATGAAAGGCATAGTTTCTAGAAATTATGAGGTATAGTTTTCTTATGATCAGACTACAGCTGGAAGAAGAAGTGGGCATATTATATTTGGAATCAGAGGGTAGAAGTTGCCAAGATGGCAATTTAAGTTTGATAACAGAAGGGGGAAAATGTTCTATGAATTAGAGCTACCCATAAGGAGATTGGGTCCTATCAGGAAATAGCTTCTTTCCTCTTGTTGGCAGGCCTTCAAGCAGAGGATAGATTAAAAATTTCTCAGATATGCTGTTGTTACTCTTATTTGGTGGTTGTGGTAGGGTAGGAATCTGGGTTGGACTAGATTGTCCCGGCTATGCCTTCTAACTCTAAAATTCAGTAATCACTTTGCTTTTTGAGACTATCTGGTTCCAAATTTTCATTTGACGTCTCACAGAATAAACAAATAGTCTTGAACAATTTGTGCCAATTTAGACTTATTTTCCAAAGGGCTTTCCTTTAGCTCCCTGAAATATTCATTACTTCTAAACTTCTAAAGTTTGACTATGCCATTTCTTGATGATTTAAAGCTGAGTTTTCTTTTTGATAGCATCCGGTAGATTCTACCTGGATTTTGTTCTTTGTTTCCAATGCCAATCAGTAATTTTTTATTTCATTCTATGATTTCATCAAATATGGTATTTAGGCTTCTTATTGCCTCATGATTTATTTTTCTTTGTCAAAATAGCAACATATGGTACTTAAAAAGAAGACATATAATCTTTAGATTGTCTCTTCATTTTCCAACTTCTAGTTTATAGAAATCTTATGCCTTCTCCCAACCTCATTGTCTTTTGATTTTATTCAGTCAATTTTTTCTTCTAACTCTGCATATTGGGTTCCTAATTTGCCATTTTCCCCAAGCATTCTGTTATGAAGAGAATCTCCAACATATGCTTTAAATTTTCTAGTCTCTTATATTTTTTTTGAGAGTTCTGCTTTCCACTCTCATTTCCATCTTAATTCTTCCTTTAAAATTTTTGTTGGTCTTCTGAACCATCATGAAAGATAGTTGAAGATGAAGAATACTGAATCTGGAATCAGATAATCTGAGTTCAAATACTACCACTGGGGCTTATTATAGTATTACCTTGGGCAAAGCACTTACCCCACCCTAAGCCTCAGTTTCCTCATCTGTAAAATAATAAGAGTTACACTGGTTGTTGTCTTTCACTTTTGAAGAGGACCAAAAAGACATCACTATGCTAAAGTGAAATTTTAATATGTCCAACTGTAACTGATCAGACCAATACAAGATCAGAATGTTCTATCACAGGTTGGGACAAATAGTCCATGCAAACCTTTGGGGTGGATTCTTTAAGTTTGCATATCTTGCATTTCTCTTGAACTATTTCAATTCTGCTTTGCTCATAGAGCACAGCACCTTTTCTGATGTGGGCATGCCATGCTGAGTGGTCCTGTGCCAGTGTCTCCCATGTCACACAATCAATTCCAAAGTTCTTAAGAGAGACCTTGAAAGAGTGTCTTTGTATCACTTCTTCTGACCACCATGTGAACAGTTGTCCTGTGTGAGTTCTCCATAAAATAGTCTTTTTAGCAAGCATAGATTTTGCATTCAAGCAATGTGGCCAGCCCATCAGAGCTGGTCTCTCTGAAGCAGAGTTTGAATGCTTGGCAGTTTAGTTCAAGAAAGGACCTCTGCTTCTGGTATCTTATCCTGCCAAATAATCTTCAGAATCTTCTTAAGACAATTCAAATGGAAGCGATTCAGTTTCCTGGCATGGTACTAGTATACTGTCCAGGCTTCACAGGCATACAACAATGAGGTCAGCACAATGGCTTTGTAGATCTTCAGTTTAGTAGTTAGTTTAATACCTCTTCTCTCTCATACTTTCCTTCAGAGCCTCCCAAACACTGAGCTAGCTCTGGCAGTGCATGTGTCAACCTCACTATCTATGTGTACATCCCTGGAAAGTACATTACTAAAGGAAGTGAACTTATCCACAGTATGCAAAACTTCTCCATTTGCTATAACCGATGGTTCCACATATGGATGGTGTGGTGCTGGTTGATGGAACACCTGTTTTCTTGGTGTTAAATGTTAGGCTAAACTCAGCACAAGCAAAACACGAGAGAGCATAGGAATAAATTGAGTCTTACTTAAAATAATAAGTAGCATCTACCTAAAACCTTCAACAAGCATCATATGTAATGGGTTTAAACTAGAAGCATTTCCAATAAGATTAGGGGTGAAACAAAGATGTCCGTTATCAAAACTGTTGTTCAATACAGTACTGGAAACATCAGCTTTAGTAATAAGAGAAACAAAAGAAATTAAAGGTATTAGAATAGTCAAAGTAGAAACAAAGCTATCTCTCTTTGCAGATGATATGGTGATATACTTAGAGAATCCTAGAGAATCAAGTAAAAAACTACTTGAAATAATAAAAAAACTTTAGCACAGTGGGAACCTATAAAATAAACCCACATAAATCATCAGCATTTCTATATATTACCAACAAAGTACAACAGTAAGAGGTAGAAAGAGAAATTCAGTTTAAAGTTACTGTAGACATTATAAAATATTTAGGAGTCTACCTACCAAAACAAACCCAGGAACTATATGAACACAATTACAAAACATTTTTCACACAAATAAAGTCAGATTTAAATAATTGAAAAAACATCAGTTGCTCATGGGTAGGCTGAGCTAATATAATAAAAATGACAATTCTACCTAAGCTAATCTACTTATTCAGTGCCATACCAATCAAACTACCAAAAAGTTATTTTATAGAGCTAGACAAAATAATAACAAGATTCATTTGAAATAATAAAAGGTCCAGAATATCAAGGGAACTAATGAAAAGAAATGCAGGGGAAGGGGACCTAGCCATATCAGATCTTAAATTGTATTATAAAGTAGCAATTATCAAAACTACTTGGTCCTGACTGAGAAATAGAGTTGTGGATGAGTGGAATAGGTTAGGTACACAAGAAACAGCAGTCAATTACTATAGTAATCTACTATTAGATAAACCCAAACACCCTAGCTGCTGAGAAAACTGGAAAAGAGTATGGCACAAACTAGGCATAGAACAAAATCTCACACCATATACCAAAATAAAGTCAAAATGGGTTCATGATTTAGATATAAAGGTTGATACTATATGCAAACTGGGAGAGCAAGGAATAGTTTACCTGTCAGACTTATGGAGAACAGAAGAATTCATGCCAAACCAGAGATAGAGAACATTATGAAATGCAAAATGGATAATTTTGATTACATTGAATTGAAAAGTTTTTGCACAAACAAAGCCAATGCAACCAAGATTAGGAGAGAAGCAGAAAACTGGGAAAGAATTTTTACAACCAGTATCTCTGATAAGGACCTTATTTCTAAAATATATGGAGAACTTAGTCCAATTGATAAGAATACAAGTCATTCCCCAATTGATAAATGGTCAAAGGATATGAACAGGCAGTTGTCAGATGAAGAAATTAAAGCTATCTAGAGAAATGCAAATAAAAACTACTTTGAGGTACCACATCACACCAATAGATTAGCCAACATGATAAAACAGGAAATTGATAAATGTTGGAGAAGATATGGGAAAGTTGGAATATTAATACATTGTTGGTGGAGTTTTGAAATGATCCAACCAATTTGGAGAGCAATTTGGAACTGTGCCCAAACAGCTATAAAAATGTGCACACACTTTGACCCAGCAGTAGCACTTCTAGGGCTTTATCTCAAAGATACCATAAAAATGTGAAAAGGACTGACATGTACAAAAATATTTATAGCAACTTTTTTTGTGGTGGCCAAGAATTGGAAATTGAGGGAATGCCCACCAATTGGGGAATGGATACTAAGTTGTGGTATATGAATGTAATGGAATACTATTGTGCTATAAGAAATGATGAGCAGGTGGACATCAGAAAAACCTGGAAAGACTTGTATGGACTGATGCTGAGTGAAGAGAGCAGAACCAGGAGAACATTGTACACAGTAACAGCCATGTTGTGCAATGACTAACTTTGATAGACTTAGCCCTTCTCAGCAATGCCTGGATCTAAGATATCTCCAAAAGTCTCATAATGGAAAATGCTATCCACATCCAAAGAAAGATCTATGGAATTGGAATGCAGATCGAAGCATACTATTTGCTTTTTTTTTCTTCCATTTTTTTTTGTTTCCTCTTTCTTGTGGTTCCTTCTATTTGTTCTAATTCTTCCTTACAACATAACTAATGTGAAAATATGTTTAATGAGAATATATGTGTAAGCCTATATCAGACTGTGTGCCATCTTGGGGAGAGAGGTGGAGAGAGGGGGAGAAAAATTTGGAACTCAAAAGCTTATGGAAGTGATTGTTGATAAATCAAAATAAATTAATAAAAAATATGTACATGAAAATTAGCACAAGCAGTAGAGAATCGATCCATGCTTTGTTGCGTCTCAGCTTCAGAGGCTGCATTGAGTGTACAATCATCTGCAAACAGAAAATCATGCACCAACATTCCCTCCACTTTTGTCTTGGCTTCAGTCTTCTCAAATTGAGGAATTTGTCATCAGTGTAATAGTTGATTTTGATGCCATGTTCATCCTCATTGACAGCATTTGACAACATGGCTGAAAACATCATGCTAAAAAGCATGAGAGTCAGCACACAGCCTTGTTTCACTCCTTTGGTGACTAGGAAAGCATGAAAGCATTGTCCATTATCCAGAACCTGGGCAAACATGCCGTCATGAAATTGACATACAACACTGATGAACTTCTCAGGGCAACCAAATTTTTTTTTTTTTTTAGTGAGGCAATCGGGGTTAAGTGACTTGCCCAAGGTCACACAGCTAGTACGTGTCAAGTGTTTGGTCTGAGGCCGGATTTGAACTCAGGTCCTCCTGACTTCAGGACCGGTGCTCTATCCACTGCGCCACCTAGCTGCCCCGGCAACCAAATTTCCATCAGCCCTCACAACTGGCAGCTTTGGTAAGATCTACAAACATTGTGTACAGACCTCTATCCTGCTCCTGGCATTTCTCCTGGAGCTGTTGGTTAGCAAACACCATATCAACTATTCCTTGGCCCTTTCGGAAGCCACACTGGCTCTCACATAGATGAAGGAGTTAGACTAGTTGATATAAGAAATCTCTTCTCTCCTTAGATCTATGATTATATGGTTTGCTTTTATAATTATTTATTTTCTAAAAAGTTTTAATTGATATTTTTTGCTTTTAAATCATTTTCATTTCCTAGTACATCTCCTTTCTTTCTAACCAAAGAGCCATCCCTTATAGTAAATGATTAAAAAGAGAGACCAAAAATTTTTTTCAACAAAATTAACCAACACATGAAATCAAATCTGTGAATATATGAAGCATTGTATAACTTGGTAGAATAATATGTTTAAATATACCATGATATTTCTCTCAATAATTTTTCTACAATTGGATATTCTCAAGTTGATTTCCTTTATTCCATGATATTTAATCACTCTATTGAATTCTTTTGCAAATTATTTCTTCATGTTCCCTTCTTGTTTAGATTCTATGCTCATTTTGCTGTGATGAGTTTTCTGTGATGAGTTTTCCTATTCCTTTTTTGATGTTTCTTGTTATTCCTTTATTATATTTGAGGCAGTGAAATGGCATAATAGATAGAGTGCTGGACTTGGAGTCAGAAAGGCCTGAGTTCAAATCCTAACTCAAGATACTTACCTGTTGTGTGACCTTGGGCAAGTCAATAAATCTCTGTTTGCTTCTGTTCCCTAATCTGTCAAATGGGGATAATAATATCACCTACCTCCCAGGGTTGTTGTGAGGATCAAATGAGATCATCTTTGTAAAGTACTTAGCACAGTGCCTGACACATAGTAGGTACTATATAAATGTTAGCTATCATTATTATCATTATATTTGGTGATTTTTTTGATACTTTGAGACAATAGAAGTGAGCTACTCTTAAAATGACCTCTTTTTCAGCCATCTGTCACAAGTCCCCATCTTTTCCTTTCTTTTGGCTAATTTTTTTTTCCTTTCACTCAGTCTTTTTATGGGAATTCCCTTCCCTTATGCTCCAAATTTCATTGCTGGATTCCTCTCTCATCTACTCCTACCTACTCTCTCTTGGCTAGAACAGTGGGACTAGGAGAATTTGTAAACCTCCACTAGATAGAAAACAGGGAGTCATCTGCCTAAATCACTGTTATGGTCACACTCCACAACGCAGGAACAAATATCACTGCAGCCATGCAGAGATCAGAGTTGGAGCTCAATAAGGCAGGGAATAAGTAGAAAGTACTGGGTACAGCTAACAGTAATATAGCTTTCTCTTGATATTGTTTTTTTTCCCTATAGAAATTACAATGTGGTGAAATCATTTCTTTTTTTCTTTTCTTATTATGTTATTTATTACTTTAATTTTAAGCATCATATGTTGCTGCTTTGAGGTAGTGAGGGGGCTTAGACACAGCATCTTACTTTGCCATCTTGCCAGAAGTCCACTAGTCCATATGTCTGTAAGAAACTAGCTTCCCAAAAGAATCCTACAATAAGTACATCAAAGAGTACATGAAATCAATCAAAGGCAGACTTGAAGAACAGAAGCCAGATAGAGTAAAACATTTTATTATGGGAGCTGCAGAACAAATCAAATATATCCTTGCTAATTTTAAAAACTATCAGTTCTTCATAGGTGAAAATATGAATCCAGATGGCATGGTGGCTGTCTTGGAAGTCTGTATGAATGGTGTGACTCCATTTATGTTTTCTTAAAAGTGGAGAATTTCTTTAGAATGAAGAATTTTTGAAAATTTATTTAGAAATGGAGAAATGTTAACAAATTTATCTGATTAATTTGTATCATGTGTCATCATAAGTGGCTGCTGTTTTTTGTCATCTATACAACACCAGGCGTTGGACAAATTTGAACTGTTATCTTGAGCCTTATTCATTTATTTTTGACCTTGGTTTATTTGGAAGGGAGGCATTGTTTTTTTTTTAATATGTCATGTGAGTTGTCTAAAAGGAAACATATTTACACCCCGCTCACCTACCCCCCAGAAGTCCGTAAGTCATATTGCTTTTGTTTCCTCTAAGTACTGTACATTTTATTTTACTAAAATGCTTTGAAGTTTAATAATACTTACATGGCCCCTAGGTACTTCAGTCAAGTGGAATAAACAATTCACCAGAATATACCATTCCCTATCTATTTGGAAGAAGTGGAAATTAACTGTTTAAGCCTTGATTTTACTGATCTTCAATTAAGTTTTTCTTAATTATCTGGCTTTGATTATTTTAGTAGCATTCATCATATACTGCAACTACACATTATTATTTGTATAATTGACAATGTCAGTTAATCAGTTATATTTATTGTTCACCTTCTACACGAAGAATAGAGTGGGCAGGAGAATAATATTTTAGAATATATGGTTCCTTCCCTCAGAATGATAGCCTGTGAAATAAAATAGATGTAGACATGATATGGAGGGGGTAAAAAAAGTTAATTTTTTTTTCTATCAGTGGCTCTGTTGGAACTTATATGAGTAGCAAAATACAGGACAACACATAATCCATTAACTAGGTAGCATAACCAAATTAATCTGATGAAATCCCCTAATTTCAATGTTGAGTAACCAGTAAGAATCAAAGAATCACATTTGATCTAGGATCAGTCATGGAATACTTAATTCTTGAAGAAGGTGTGTTTGAGCATTCAGATGTGGCATTTGGTTTCCTGTCCTGTGAATAGGTCTAATGATAACTAGGATTGACCACTGGACCTGAAATCAGGAAGACTTGAGTTAAAATCCTGCTTTAGATATTTGTTAGCTGTCTGACCCTGGGTTAGTCACTTAACCTCTGTTTGCCTCAGTTTCCTAAAACTGTAAAATGGGAATAATAGCACCTACCTCTCAAGGTTGTTATGAGGATATAATGAGAAAATATTTGTAAAAGCACTTAGCTTGGCATGCAGTAGGCTCTATATAAACTCTTATTTCTTTCCCTTAGTGGTGAGTTTTATGTAAGATTCAGTTGGAACAACACAAATTTAATAGAAAAAAGCCAGCAATATGTGTTCTCTATCTTCTGCAGACTTAGATGCCAGTAAATGATTCCCAGAGCTACGACCTTTTCAAACCCAAAAATACTTCCTTGTGGTTTAGAGAATGTTACCTCCAAGTAAAAGATTTGGGACAGCTGGACTGTAATGGACTATTGGAAGAATCCTCTGCCACCACTACTGTCATGACTACAACCATCTCTGAGAATCTAGGGAAGTTCACAGGATCATAATTTTTTTAGTTGGAAGGGTCATCTAATCTGACTAATTTACAAATGAGAAAATAGCATCAAAGAAATTAATTGACTTGTGTAAAGTCACACAGGTAGTCAGAGGCAGATCTGGAATTTTGTCTGAGGTCTTCTAACTCCCAATCCAGTACCCATTCTACTAGACCATACTGTCTTTTCAGTTTACTTAAACATGAGGCTAGCCATGCACAAAAACAGCACTGATTTCTTTTAAATTTTTTATCAAGATCTATACAAAATCTCAGAAGTTGGAAGACTTCATTTCTTTGGGGAGGTATGATTTAAAATAGACAGATTTCACCAAAGTCATGTCTAGTTTCATAATCAGACAATATATATGTTTATATAGAGAATTATTATGCATGGCATTGAAATGACCAACAGAATCAACAGCATTTTCTCTTTGTCTCTATCTTAGTCTCAGTCTCTGTTTCTATCTGCCCTCCCCCTATTTCACCCCAATCTGGATCAAAATCTGGTGACTGAATACCCTCTAGGTAGTGACTATCAGCTTTTTGGGAGAATCGTTTGATTTGGCAACAACCCCTATTCCAAAAGTTCTGTGGGCCATATGCTTATTTTTTAAATCAACATAAATATAAATTAATTTGGTTTACAAGGGTTTTTTTTAGATTTTTCATAATAGTCTTTGAGATTAAAAGGGGAAGGAACACTGAAGTATAATAAAACCAGGTCTGAGAAATCACTGCCTCAGGTGAAAAAAATGACTTGAGTCTTGGCTTTTATTGTTTCTTGTGGCCAATGATTTGGAGTGCTCTCTCTCCTTTTGGAGACAGCACAGAGCAGAAAGTGCTATCTTCTACCTAGAGATTAGTATGTGGTGCTCTTCTGGGTTTGTTTGTTTGTTGGTAAAAACAGAACTGGTCTAGAGAACTGAAAATGTAGAGACTTGGACTATCCATGTAGATTGGCATCCTCTCCTTAAGTGAAATTCTTAGAGAGTTGCCTAGTGCACTGAGAGGTTAATTGATTTGTTTGAATTCAATCACCCAGTATGTAGCAGAGAAGAACTTGAATCCAGGTCTTCTTGGTTCTAGGACCACCCAGCTCTCTGTCTGCTGTGTCAGACTGCCTCACCAGGGGAGCTTGTTATGACCAAGAATCTCAGTTCTGTGATTATTACATGAAACAAACAAACCTATGGCCCCAAACCTTTTTATTTTCTATTTTTTTAAAGCATACTCAGTTCATTACTCCTCTCTCTTCTATTTTATTAATGCATTATCATAGGGATATGATTTCCCCACAGTGACTGCTTTAACTGCATTCCAGAAATGTTGGTATGTTCTTTGATAATTATTTTCTTTTTACGTAATTGTTCATTGTTTCTATGATCTATTCTTTGTACCATTATTTAAAATTTCATTGCTAAGTCTCCATTTGGGTCTGTATCTTTTGTTTGTGGTCCCTGAACCAATTTCTGAGTGTGTGTGTGTGTGTGTGTGTGTGTGTGTGTTTGTGTGTGTGTGTGTGTGTGTATGTGTGTGTTATGGTCTGGAAAGGATGTATTAACTATTTCTGCCTTTTTACATTTGTTGGCAATATCTCTGTGCCCTAGTATATAGCAAATTTTTTATAAAAGTTCCGTGTGGAACAGAGATATACGTATATATATCCTTTTCCTGTCCCATTTAGAAGATGCCTTAAGTCTTAATTCTAGTGTCTCCTGAAATTGCTTAGTTTCATAATTTTCCCTGTTGTTTATCTTTCTGTTAGACTTACCCAAAACTGAGAAGTCTCTTGTCACTACTGTCTTACTATCTGTCTTCTTGAAGCTCAGATGTTTCCCTTATGAATTTGAATATCATACATTTGGAGTGTATAAATTTATTACTGGTATTGTTTTGTTTTCTATGGCTTCTTTCAGCATAATATAGTTCCCTTATTTATCCTTTTTTAAAAATTTTTTGAATGTTTGCTTTTACTTTGTTTGATAGCATCATGGTAACTCCTGCTTTTTTTATTTCACTTCATGCATAATAACTTTTTCCATCCTCTGTTTCATTTTGTATGTGTTTTGTTTTTCAAATGTGTTTCTTCCAAGCAATAGATTGTAAAGTTTTGTTTTCTTAGCCAATCTGTCCTTTTTTAAAAAAAAATTTTAGTGGATTGTTTAATCCATTCACATTTAAAGTTATGAGAGTTAGGTTCATATTTTCCTTCATCTCATCTCTAAAATTGTTTTTTTTTCCTTTTTCACATTCCGATTCTTTCATCTTCTGCTGAAAACACAGTATTATGTTCCTTCAGTTACTTTATTTTAATCTTTTTTTCAAGGTTACCACGTTCTTACTAACTCTCTTTCCCTCACACCCGTTCCCCTTTTCTCATTTGTTGTCCCTTTCCCTTCAGGATTTTGTGTATTAGTTCCTTTTTTCTCTGGTTACATATTTCTTTCCACTCTTTTTTTCCTCTCAAGTTGATTCCACATTGCTGTCCTCCCCTTCAGTTAGTCCAATTCATTAATTAAAAAAAATGCATCCCTTTTGAAAAAGGATTTCTTTCATTCTCTTCACTTTCTCTTTCTGTCTACTCTAGACCCCCATTCTCTAATTATTTGGGCTCTCTCTTTCCTCCGTATTTTTCATGCTATCAAAGTTTCTAAGGTATCCATTCTAGGCTCTCTTCTCTAGGCAGTTTCTAGCACTGCCTCGGGGCGGGGGGGCTATCTCCAGTCATCTTGATTTATATCTTGCCACTGGAACCAAATGGCTCCCGAGGAGAAAGTGAGGCTGGTGACTTTGCATAGCCCTCTCTCACTTAAATCCAATTCACTTTCAACTCATGGCATCACCTTCCTGATGCTGTGGTCCTCTTTGAGAACTAAGGACAAACTTGTGAGTAGTAGTAGTCCCCACTGGGAACCCAACTGCCTAGGTCTAGTTGGGAAACGCAGTTCCTCCCTTCCTTCCTCTTCCCTTTCCCCTTCTATCTCCCTTTCTCCTTCTCCTTCCCTTCCCTTCCCTTCCCTTCCCTTCCCTTCCCTTCCCTTTTCTTTCCTCCTTCATCTCCCTCTGTCCACATGGAGTATCATGCAACCTTACCTGTGGGTGCTCTGCTCAAAGGAATATAAACTTTGACTGCTGAAACCTGGCAAATTATCTTGGGATTTACTGGTTAGATTTCTTTCTTAAGGACCATGGCTTAAACCTAATTCACTCTGGCTCTCATTTATTGGCCAATGATAGGTCCCAGCCCAAGTCCCACTTAGTGGTAATTGTTTGGGCCCTAATTGGCTCTGAGTAAATGTAAACAGCAATCGTTTCTATTTTGGCCGGAAACCCTGAGGGTCTTTGCCTCCCAGATTTTTTTTTTTTTGCTAAGTAAAAAAGGCCATTCTTTGTCTTATTGTCTTATTTCTTACCCTGCCTTAATCTCCAAATGGGCACTGCCTCAGTCAAACTGAGATCTGGGAAAGACCTTAGCTTAAAAAGGCCAAGGTCCCCCACTGTATGGAACCATCTCCAATCATCCTGATTTGTATCTTGCCACTGGACCCAGATGACTCTGGGAGAGAAAGTGAAGCTGGTGACTTTGCACAGGCCTCCCTCACTTAAATCCAATCCACCTGCAAGTCATGGCATCACCTTCCTGATGCTGTGGTCCTCTTTGAGAACAAAGGACAAACAACAGCGCTGCCTTGTAGGGACTGTCCCATGGATCCCCCTTTCCCATTTGGCCTCACTCCCAGAACAATGTCAATTATTGGAAGTATCAGAGATGACACTACCCTATGGCAGGAACATTTTCACACACACACACACACACACACACACACACACACACACACACATCCTTTATTATGCAGGCCACCATTGATCTGTACCCTGCTGACCTTTTTTCCTTGGAAATCTGTGTCCACGCTTTCCCATTCCTCCAGGTGCCAGGTGTTCCAATTCTCTTCCTCCCACCCCTTCCAATGTAGGACAAGTAGATTTTTCAAGCACCAAATCCTCCAGGCCTCACCAGTGAAAGGTTCTCATCTCCCTTTGCTCTTCACCCATAGGAGCATTTATCATTTGGATCCCTTCCCACCTCCCAAGTAAGGTCTCCTACCTTTCCCTCTCTCTACGGTCTTTCCTTCTCCTCACTCACTCACCTCCCCCCCACTGCTAGCCCTTTATTTTACCCCAGAATATCACACATTCCTCTCTATCCCCTTCCTCCTCTACCCATGTTTCACATACCCTCCAATGTTGTAACTTAATCCTGCCCCCCCCAAAAGCAGTGATTCACTGCAGGCAGGATATCACCAGCTTCTGGCCATAATACCCCCTAGCTTCCTCTTCATTGCTACCTCTACTAGATTTCTGCCTTGCGTACATTTGGAAAGAAGTCTCTCACTGGTCTCTTTGCTGTTACTCTATTACTGTTGCTGTCCTTGCCTGCTGCTTTTACTCATCACTTCATTTCTGTTTTGGGGGGTTTTCAAGAAGCAAAATATCTCTTGAGTTCTGGTTTTATTTCAAAAATATTTTAAACTCTTCTTTATTATTAAAGGTTCATCTTCTGTTCTTTACTGTTAACCCAGATTTGCAGGATAAGCAATCTTGCGCTGCATCTTGAGTTTCATGATCTTCAGAACACATTATGGCTTTTCTTCCTATGTTTCATAATGGGTACAGTACAGACTTGTGTTATTTGAATGTCACTTTCTTTGTACTGGAAAGTCTTTCTCCTGACTGCTGGTAGAACTTGTTTCTGAATTAATAATTTAAATTTAGTCACTATGTGACTTGGATTTTGCAGCTTGGGGTTTTTCTGGAGGCAATTTGTGAATTCTTTTGATTGGAATTTCCTTGTCTATGTTCAGAAGTTCTAGGCAATTATCTTCTATTATTTTCTTCATTAATGGTATTAAGGATTTTTGGCTTGTTGGGTGACCTATAATCTTTGAGTTGTCTCTGTGTATCCTGTTTTCCATATCAGTATGTTTTGTTTGCGTGCTGGGAATATTTTCTTTTAATATTATTGGGGTTCTTTTTGTTTTGTTTTTCTTCTTTTAGATTGTCCTTCATTTCCATGTATTTGCATACTCTCTACCATTTTCTCTTTTGTCTCTTTGGTGAGACTTGCTATTGCAGATTACAGTTTTACTATTCTGCTCATGATTTTTGCTACAAAGAGTATATATTCTGCTCTTATAATTCTCATTTCTCTTTTAAACCACTCAAAAAGAGCATATTGTAGTTTTGTGTTCTCAAATTCCACAAGTTCCTCTGTCTCTTCAAGAGTTGGGTCATTTTCCTTTCTTTATAGCATTTAGTCATAGATGCCTGAATTTGTTTACTAGATCTGGAGGCCATATTTCCTTCTGTTGTTACTGTTTTTTCTGCTGATATATCTATTTATGTTCAAGGTCTTTTAGTTTTCTTCTTCGTGAAATCTTGGGTCATTTCAGTCTCCAACCCTTCCCCCTTATTTTTCTCATCAATCACTTTCTGACTCCCGTCCCTCTGATTGTTGTTTCCTTGGGACTAGATCTCAAAGTGTTTCAGCCTTCTCCCATAGTGGGCAATTAATGGTTTACCAGCCTCAGATTCTGCCCCAACTGAATTTTGGGTGGTCAGAACTGGTCCCAACTGAATGTTGTGCTCTTTCCCTCAGGGTTGGTGGAATGCTACATGGCCCTCTCTCTTTCTCTCTCCCTGCCCCTCCCCCACAATGATGTCTTGGGCTGGTGACTTGTCCCACTTCTCTTCCCTAGTTCTCTGGCCTGGCACTGACAGTTCAGAGACTGCTTTTCCTGGAACCAGCAGTTCGGAGCTTTGTATTTCTGGTGTTTCTGGGTTGCAGCCCATAGCAGGCTTCTGCTTTTAAGGGCTGTGGCCAGGTTGGCCATTGAGGCCCAAGCAAAATTCCACAACCTGGAGCTAGGGTCTCCAAGGCACTGGAAAGAGGGAGAGGAGACAGATAGTAGGGGTGGATTTTATTGTAAACCTATGTCATGTTCTTGGGTCTGCTTATGCAGCCTTGTTGCAGCAACATGAGACATGGGGAGGGGTACTGAGTGAGCTCAGGGTCAGAAAGCATCATTTCATGCTTTTTTTAACCTTTTTTTTTAATTCTGGTTGTCCTAGACCATGGAGACAGCTGATATGGTACATAAGTTCTTTTTTGGAGAGGTTTGAGAGATAGTGGGGATAAATGCCTAGTCTTCTATCTTGTTACTCCTGTGACCCAGAAGAACCCAAAGGCCTTTGAGTTGGCCACAAGTACACGCTGTGGAGAGCCCTACCTAAAAATTGGAAGAAGTAGAGTATTTTCTAGACCTGGGGAATTCTTAACTCCCTCCATTATGTGTTTCAGACCTGAAAGAGTGATGCTTTTCAAAACTAGAGTTGCATTAGAGGGATGTTAGAAAGCTTCTGATAAAGATTTAGTAAAAGATAAATGATATGATACAAAGAGAAACTTGTTGCTTGGAGCAAACCCAGGGTTCACTGCTGTCAATCAGTAAAGTCCCCTCAAGAAGAGCAACTTGTGTACTTATTACACACCCCTTGTCATCTACTGAATGCCATATAGGTGCCAGGCCATGCACCATAGCTGAAGAGAGCTCTTTCTGGTTCATGCATTGTAAGAATTAAAGAATTTAAAGTCTACAGTTGGTCTGATTCTCAGCTAGAAGTCAAGCTGGGTATTCCAATGGCACAATTCTCACACATTCATTCTAAAAGCCACCTAGAAAAATAGTGATAGCTTTCCAGGGGTCAAAATGCTTTATTTGGCCCATAGCTACCCAGAATGCAAGGAGCAGAGCCTGCATCTGACTGTGTCAACATATGTGCATGCACACACACGCATACACACACACACACACTTTCACACTTGCACACACTTAAGGTCAGGCAAAGGGGAGGTCTTTCGATCACACAGTATCTTTCTACTCATACCCAAACACAGAAATAATGATCATTCTCCATGAAATCGTGCTTAAAAAGACAATTAAATTTGTTTCTTACAAATAATATACATGTGATATATTTTTAGATTAAAGGTCCAATAGCAGGTCAAATCCACAGTAAGGAAAAGTAATCAAATTCATGGATTAAAATTGGTTCTTTATTTCTATGATAAAAGATAGTCACTTTTTACCAAATAATTTATTAATAGACAAACAAGCAATTTAAGGTATAAAAGAGTTACCCAGATCATTGAGAGGCTGGGTGACTTTCCCAGGGTCATAGAGTCACTTTATGTCAGAGGAGGAACTTGAATTCTAGTATTCTGGGACCTGAGATCAACTCTAGACGATACACCTCACTGCCTCTTCCTATGAAGTAAGGTACACATAAGATACCTACAGAGTAGATAGAAGATAACCTTTGAAAAGTAGGCTGTAGCAGTCAGGGGATGAAGGAAGGAATCCTTCAGAAAATACCATTTAATTTCATGTTCACTAAAATAAATTGTTGACTTGGTCTACGTCTTTAATCAGAACTATGTGACAAATTCAAAACATAAATATTAAATTGGAAGCCTTCAAGTGCAGGCCAGATGACTGCTTATCAAATGTCTTTTCTTGTTGAGGCTTAAGTCAGACAAGATGTCACCCAAAGATCCTTCCAACTCTGAGATTCTGTGATTTTCTGTGAAACATTTGTTTATAATGGGACTACAATGACTTTGGGGAAGTCACAGTAACTACTTTGAAACACATTACTACACTTGATGGAATACAAATAAAGAGGATCATTACTAACAACTTTAATTGTCTTTCTATGTTCTAGACATGTTTTTGGCCAAAATTTTGGCATAAAATGTTCAGCTTATATGGCTATTTATGATTATAAATAATAATAACTGACATTTGCATAATGTTTTATGGTTTGCAAAGTGCCTCGTATATATTGATTCATTGGTGCCATAAGAGGTGCTATTATTGCCTCTATTTTATAGATAAGGAAACTGAGATAAGGAGAAGTTAAGTAACTTCTACAATGTCACACAGAAAGTAAATGTTTGAGGTAATATTTGAACACAGGTCTTCTAACACTCTAGTATTCCCCTATGTCTCACTGGGAACATGTTATGACTATTTCTATACAATGCCATCCATGATGGAAGTAGAACATTCTGCCACCATATGTATATCTTTCCCAAACCCATATGTTTTGCATCTTTAAATTTTAAAAAGTAGGTATATTTTATTTTTACATCACCTATATTTCCCAATATATCCCTTCCCTCCCCCTAAAAGAAAACCATCCCTTAGAACAAAGAATGAAAAAGAGAGAAGGAAATATTCTATCAAAACTTACCAATGTATCAGTCAAGTCTGACATTATATGCAGTATACCATATCCATCTTCACCTACCTGTATAAAGAAGTAAAAAAAGATGTATTCATACAGCTGTTTAGGGGATCCAGATTGGGGATTATAACTTTACATCATATTGGTTCATTTTTTTTGCTTTCCTTTACATTTACATTGTTCTAGTCATTGACTATACAATTATCCTGTTTCTACTTGCTTTACTAGGTTCTTATGTCTTCCCAGGCATCTTAGTAGCCATCATATTCACCATTTCTCACAGAGTAGTCCTTTGTGCCGCCTTCCACCTCTGATTAGGAACTGAAGCTCCGTCTCTGGGACTCTGCGCTTCTGACTGGTGAACATTCATCTACTCCTGCCTGGACTCAAACCTACCTCATCGCTAGCCATTCTTCTGCCATGCTGCCTCTTCCCTTTCCCCTCTCCCCTTTCCTTTTCTAATTCTAGCTTTGAGAACAGTGATCAATCAATACTACCATTTCTCAAAAGGACTGGTCAAGTAATTGCCTTATGACTCCAGGTACCACCCCATTGATTTCCCTGTCCAAAACACTTCTTCCTGGTTACTATTCCCCTAGATGCTGTTTTTCCCTATTGTAACATAAGCTCCTTATAGGTAGAGACCATGTTGCTTCCTTGGATTTGTGTCCCCAGGGCTTAGCAAAATGCTTGGCAAAAATTACTCTTAATAATTTTTTTCACTCACTCACTCTCTCACTCACTCATTCATTCATTCAGACATGCATATACCATGGCTTGTTTGTCCATTCGTCCTTAGAAGAATGGGCATTTCCTTTCTTTCCAGTTCTTTGGAAAGCTGTAATTGAACAAACATGCAAAGTCCTCAGAGACACTGAGGGTAGACTTGGTGTGAGTAAATAAATAAATGAATGAATGCATAAAGCATTTATTAGGCACTTACTTTGGGCTGAGCACTGGGTATATAAATAGAAAAGCAAGACAGTCCCTGCTTTCAAGGAGTTCACATTATAATGGGGGAGACAACACATATAGAAGACTCAGCAGCAGGTCAGATGGAAAAGTTCTGTGGTCCTTAAAGTATCGCAGTAAAGCAGATGATAATGCTTCCTCTTTAGTGTCATTTCCACTGAAAAATATCATATCAATTTTCTAATGTCGAACTATTTTTGACAGTGGCAAGGATTCTAGTAGCAAAAACTTTCCTCACTGGGTCTTCATTAGCTGGGGCTACACACCTACAGCAGCAGTTCCTAGGCTACTTCTTCACCATGGCTGCTTCCCAGGATGATGACTGAGGGCAGTGCTATTCCCAAGGCTCTAGGGTTCAAAGTCCTGGGCTATCTCAATCACAGTTTGAGGGGAGATGATGGTCAAGGTGGTGGTGATGGAGGTGGTGGTGGTAGCTTGACCTGCTTGGAACATATTGTCTCCTACCTCTCCCTCAGGGTGCACACTGCTTCACGTTTGCTAGCCATAGTTCACATCAACTCATGACTATGAGGGATGCTCACAGGAAAAAAAATTGACTCTTCCTGCCATTCATGTTTCATAGCAAATAACAATGAATGTCTCAGACACCTACTAACCATCACCTTGAGGATGCACATTTTGTAAGGATGACTTACTATTTTTCCTAAATTCCATTTTGCATTCCAGCTTCAACAGAGAAATGTACGTCTCTCGAATCTCAGTTCCTTTCTTGCCTTATTCTACAAAATGAGCTCCTCTCTTCCATAGTAAGGACAGGTAATCATGCCGACATCTCTTTCTAATGCTTCGGGTTCTGAACATGGAAGTTGCCTGCTCTAATTAGATTAGGCTGTGAAAGAACTCTTTGTTTCCCACATTGGTTTGGATAATAAGATTCTGAGCTCAAAGTACTTATTCTTGTTACCCCTGGGGTCAGTGCTGATGTAGTTGGTGCTGCTATGAAAGGTTTTCTAACCTAGGTTGGTGATGAATTTATGATAGAGGCTGCAAAGAGCTACCCCTTCATGTTTAGGAGATACATTAATCAGGAGTCTCTCTAGGTTGGGTGGAAAGGCATCTTTGGGGCCTGTCCTTCTCCTGTGACTGCTTTGTCCCTAGGTGTCTGAAGGAAGAGATCAGGCTGGTGCCAGTGTGGTGTGCTATTGTAGCTAGGGGCTGGCCTTATTGACAGTCTAAATAGGTCATTGACTACAATATATAACTGATGAGGCAGTGTGATAGACATAGTGAGCCCGGGGCTTGGAAAAGGGGATCTGGATTCAAATTCCATCTCTGAGCCTTAATCACAATAAACTACACAAGTCAGTTTCCACCTCTGATTTCAGTCTTTCCTTCTCTAAAATTAAGAGGGTTTGAAAAACTTTCTAAGACTTCTATTATTAGTTTAAAAAGTTCCCCACTAAAGAAAAGAAAGAAAATCATGGTCAGGAAGCTATACCAGGTAGAGCAAAGTTTAGAAGAAGACATAGGAAGGACAGTATTGGCACTACCATGTTGAAATTTATGTACACTTTAAAACAATTATACATAGTAAAAAAAAAAAAAGTTTCCTGCCCCAAACTAAAAACAAATTCTAAAAATCTACCATCAGTAATGTGTTTTGTTGTTGTTGTTGTTGGCTTATTTATTTTCTATTGTCCATTCCCTATGGTCATATTTTCAAACAGAAATTATGTCTGGAGGACAAATACAATAAAGTAAACTTTTTATTAATTGGGTAAAGGAAATAAAAACTGGAATGAGCATCCTTTTGAAATTACAAGCTCCTCATCATTGGATGTGTTCAAGCAGGGACTGGAGGAATCCTGCCAAAGACACCGTAAAGCTGCATCAAGTAGAAGCTCAAATTAACAATTCCTAAGGTCCCTTCTGGCTCTGAAATTTTATGGCAAAATAAATACAAATTGATTCATCAAATGACTTTTTAAAAAGTGAGAACATTGTCCCTGAGGTTGGGGGATGTGCTCAAAAGGAGAAAACAAAACAAAACAAAACAAAACAAACAAAAATAGAGACTTGAGAAAGCTGCCAATGGGAAAACTCATCTATTGCCCCATTTTTGCCTAGAATTGGCCATTACTATGACTTGGTCAGGCTGCCTGGCCTAGATTATATTCAGCTCTCTTGGGAAAAGGCCGTAGAGCACACAATTGCTTCTGACCTTTGTCCCTGGGTGTTCATTCATAGCTCCCACTCATCCCTTGTCCCTAACATCATTCCTTAGCGAGTCAGAGAAAAACATTCCCTCTGCCCACAAAGTCATTTGTGAAGCTGACTACAAATGGCGGCCTGAGGAGATAACTCAGCATGCTCCTTTACTAGCAATCAGCCTCCTGACTATTCCCCTTTCTTGACAAATTTGTCAAGGCATTGCACCGACGGTTGCCTTGACTGCACCTCTTCTCTCTCACTTCTGTTATTTTAACATGATTAGTGACAAATGATACACAGAACTGATAAGCCTCTATGTGCTTAGGGTTGAATTTAGCTCACTATACCTGCGATCACAACACTTCCTGCAGGCTGCCCAGTGGCATTAGGTTGTGCAGGAGCACACAGATCTTTGTACAGATATTCTCAGCATGAAGAAGCCTTCACCAAATAACAGTGGTCATGGGAACAATGACCAAAAAGAGTTTGAGCTATTTTCTTTCACTGGGCAACAAACTCACATACTGCAAACATGAAAAAAAAATGAGTATTCAAACTTAATGAATCCCATTCATTTCAGAGATTTCTGTTCTTCAAACAACATATTATTTTAAAACACAAAAATATAGTAGATTCCATTGCCAGTCCTTTTTCCTGAGTTGTACCATGCAAATATCCTAGCTCTAAGATCCCAAGGTGAGATATCTGATTGATGTGATACTTTAGTCTGAAAGAGATGAAAGCCACCAGTAGCTTCAATGGGTTTGGATAATGTAGTGGACAGATTGCTGGACCTGGAGTTGGGAAAACCTGTATTTGTATCTGGATTGAGACACTTACGGGTTATGTGACTCCGGGTAAGCCACTTCACTTCTGTGTGCCTCAGTTTTTCTCATCTATAAAATGAAGATGATAATAGTACTAACCCCTAAGGTGGTTGTGTGGATAAAATGAGATAATGTTTGTATAAGTGTTTTGCAAACCTTAAAGCACTATATAATGCTAGCTATTGTTGTTGTTGATAGTGGTCGTAGTGGTGTGTGTGTGTGTGTGTGTGTGTGTGTGTGTGTGTGTGTGTATCTTCATTTGTCCTCCCTAGTCTCTGCAAAACCATGGATGACATCTTTCTTTGAAAATTAAAATAAAAATTAGCAATATTACTCCTTCATTTCCACCCTTGTCTCCAAACTATAGATAGCAAGTGGGAACACAGGTGAATTGCTACATACATCCACCTTTAAATTCTGAGGCTTTCAAAGCCAACCTCAGATTCATCCATCAGGGGACTAGGCAGACCCATCCCTTTAGCACCACAATAAAATGAAGGACATCAGGACAATTTGTCAAACAAAAGCAGCTGTGAGATCCTAAGCGTACCAGAGGCTGAATTTATTTACCCAGAACATTTAAAAAATATACACCCCAGCTCCTCTCCCCAATGTCCTTATTCCATCAAATAAAATATATTTAAAGTACATAAACATGTATTAAAAATATCCAGGCAAATACTCACAGCTAAATAATGTTCACCCAGATGCACATACACTTTTTATCATTAGACATGTTTCCCATTCTACATAGTGTATATTTCACTGAAAATACTCCCCAAGCAGCTGTTATCTCAATATTTTCACAATAGAATATTCTGTGCTCTGCTCATATAAATACTTGGAATAACCAGGCATTTTCCCAAAGAGCCAGCATATTTCCTTTCATTTTGCAAAATGATAAACTCTGTAAAGCTAGCCATGTGACTAGAGTCCGGAGGTAGATTGGGTAGCAGAGAGGAATCTTGAGAACTGCCCCTTTTCTAAGGGTAAGGAAATTACAATGGAATGACTCCTGAGGAATGGGGCCCTATAGAATTTGAGGGCAAGAAGGGGCTTTTGACATCATCTAGTTCACCTTCCTTGTTTTTTAGAGGAGTAAATTGAGGCATGGGATGGGAGAGTGAAACATCCAAGGTCACACAGTGTCAGGAATAAAGCTAGTATCCATGTTTCCTAAATTCCTGATCCAGTTCTCTTTCCCCTCCATATTCTTTTGGTGCTCCCACAAGACTTCTCATATTCATGAAAGACATCATATTTATGTAGCACCCCCTACAGAGGCTGCCAAGTACCAGAAGAATGTGTAGTTGGGAACAGCCTGATCTCAAGCTTTGAGTTCTTCAGTTCTTGTGGATTAGTGTTACATTCATATTAGAATAATGATTTAGCATCAAATATCCTACAGGGCTTACATCCAGTGGGGCATAGTGGGTAAAAGACTGGTCTTGCAGTCAGAAAGCCCTCAGTTCAAATTCTGACTCAGACACTCATTGGCTCTGTAACCCTTAGCAAGTCATTTAATGTCTCTGGGTCTCTGTTTCTTCATTTGTAAAATGAGGAGTCAGATTCTATGATATCTAAAGTGGCTTCTAACTCTCAATTTAAAATCCTATTGTCCTATGGTGTTAAATCACTTAAACTTTCAGCTTCTCAGAAGACTCTCTCAGACTATCAATTGCAGAACAGTTACTGATCTGCCTTGGTGGATGGAATCTCCACACTGGCAGTTCTACATACACACACATACACACACATACACACACACACACACACACACACACACACACACACACACACACACACCCCAATGTCCGTGAAACCACATGTCTCAGCAAAAACAACAAAAATCCTGTACTGATCTAGCTGTTGAGTTATTAGACAATACCAAAGAAACACATTATATCCCTACTAGATTAAAGTGCCTGCACTTATCCTTCTGCATTTGTTTCTGTTTCAAATGGGCTCAGTTAGCTTCATATTGGTGCTGCCAGCTCCACTGTGGGGCAAAGCCTTTCTGATCACTTTCAGTTGTATCAATAGCACAGTGGTCACTGATGGTCTTTAACGGCTTCCCTCCCTTCTCCACCCTCCATCTTCCATCCCCCTTCTCCTTTCAGTTCATTTTTGCTCCTTTTACAGCTTTGCTCAAATTTGTCTCTGTGGCAAATTTATAACACACTCTGCTTGTCTCCACTATTTAAAGGCACAATATTCTCTACTGCACCGTAAAGCTTTCCCCATTCTGCATGTTTTATTTCTCTGTTTGAGGACCTTTTATGAAATCAGCAGCTAGATGGAAGGAAATCATTTGCATACTTGGCTCCATACACCTGGAATTCCTTAATTTTAGGGATTAGCAAAATGAGTCTAATAAAAAGTCGAGGGCCTTGTTAATCAGCTCTGTAAACTCGCTTCATTAGCTGTTACTTGCTTCCAACCCTAGTACACATTTCAGGAAATTTACATTGTGCAGGTCAGTTATTACTATTTTATGAACTGATTTGTAATTTTATGTGACACAGTTTGTGTTTTTAGTGTTCCTGAAAGTTAAATAACTTCTCTCTCACCCCCCTTACCCCCCACCAGTCCCAAGAAATATCTGATCTAAGCAGGACACTTGGGGACTGGAGTCCCCAGGCTCTCTCTTAGTGAAGACATCCAAAAAAATCCACAAGCATAGACGGATGACTATATATGGAGATCACGTCACAAGCTATAGTCTTGGCAGGGGCATGGCACAGGGGAAGGTCACCCAATGTGAGAGAAGAGACCAACTCATAAATGATGCTCAATGATGCAAAAGAAGAACTCAAATTAAAAATTTTCTCTAAGAAAAAATCCAAGCAAAAAACTCCATTTTCTGCTTTCTTCCTGTTTCATACCTTGTCCACTCTTCAGGATATTTTAAATAAATTCACTGAATGCCCTCTCCTAATTCCATACTCTACATCCTTGAAGAAAAACTCCTGAACATCACAAGTGCTCTTTCTACTATTGCAACTATGTCCAATCCTCCCATTTTAACTGGGAGAGGCAACATATTAATGAATACAGTAACAGGGATTTGTGTATTCAGTTAACCCCTTTAGACTCAGTGTCACTTTAGCTGAGGGCAAAACAGAGCTGAAGGTAATGAAAGGCAAACTAGAGAAGCTTTGATGGGATGGTGAGAATGGATCAGTGGAGTTAGAACTGAATAGAACTAGAGATCATTTATCCTAACCTTTCATTTTACATATAGCCCAAGCTCCTTTGTGCATGCCCAGTTTGTCAAAAATGGAGACCACTCTGTTCCCTACCATGTGGGTGGGTAGCCTGCTTTAATTGGCTTCTTGCATCTTTAAAATTGATGATATCAAACAGGTAGATTTTTTTCCCACCTCCTTTTCATCTACTCTCTTCTCCAAGACTCTTACCTGATGTGTCCAGCATGCATAGCATGAACTAAACCAACAAAGATAAAGAATCAAAAGCCCAGAGAAGTCAAATGACTTGCCCAAAGTCACACAGAGAACAAGTAGCAACATCATCTTGTATTCAAATCCAAGCACTCTGAATCCAAATCCAGTATTCTTTCCATTTCACCATCCTGCCTGGATAATAATGAATTTATGGGATGCAGGTTCAAGTGGAAAATTCAGAAGATAGCATAAGAGCCCTGGCAACTGAAAGGAATATGTGCTGAAAGGAAATCTAAAGGGACATCGCATGATTTTGGTAAGTTGGAGAAAGGAAGGATGGCAGGGAGAGAGGAAAGGAGGAGGAAAGAAAGGGAGGGAACAAAAAGGATGGAAAGAAGGAAGAAAAGAAGAAAGACTAGGAGAGCAGGGAAGGAAGTAAAGAAGGACATTTCTTCACCTGTAAAATAGATTGAACAAAATTCCAAAAAGCTGGTTCCTGTCCAGTTTTAAATTTTGATCTTATGATTTGTGTCTATATATTTTTCAGAAGATGATGTTTACTTAGCTTGGAGTTTTGTATTTTCTAAGTGACTAAACAATATTTTTTCTACCATTGGACTTACAAGAGGATATAAAATAATGATACAGGTAAACCAGAACCAGCAAATGCTGCCATTGAGCAAAACTAGTCTATAATGGTTTGAGACAGCATTGACTTAGGACCAGAGTCAGGTGGTTTAGGTGGGTCATCTACCCTAACTAAATGGAGTAATCATCAATGCAGCTTTTCTTTGTGTGCAGATATCTATATTGTATTTTAAAAGTCACTTACAAAAACTACCTAGAACCAGGTGTTTTAGGAAAGAAGCACCAAGGCAGATCTCAATACATCTATGACTTAATATTATGACTTAACTAGGGAGTTGCCTGAGGCATATAGAATTAAATGATCTGCCCAGGGTTATACAGCTAGTAATTGTCAAAAGGCCAGATTTAAACTCATGTCTTTATGAATCCAAGTCCAGAACTCTATCCATCATGCCAACATTTTATCTCATATATTATGATGCAGTATATTTAAAAAATAAAACTCTTTGTTTCACTTTAGTTTATTTATCACTTTGGCTAAAAAGTCTACGTGTTTTGCTTTATTTGGTTATTTATTTCTCCCTCAAGAGAAACTATGGCATGGCAGTGATCTAGAACAATGGACATGGAATTGGAAAGACTTGGATTCAAATCTGCCTCAGGTACTTACTAGTTGTATGACTTTTAGCAAGTTACTCATCCTCTCTGAATATTAGTTTCTTCATCCATAAAATGGAGATAATAATAGCATCCATTTTACAGGGTTGATGTGAAAATCAAATGAAATTACATATACAAATTCCTTATAAACCTAACAGAGTTATCCAGATGTAAGCTATTTTTATTCTAGCTTAAGTCATCTAAGTGCAGACATAACAGAAGAAACAACTTATACTTACTTATTTATGTAACTGGGCTTTTACCCAAACCTGATTTTTTTCCTTGCTATGTATGCATGACTCTGGATTGGTAGAGAGAATGCTGAGCATGATGTGACACATTGATAAGTCGTAGAGTTAGCATAAAAATATTCGAGACTAGAGATAGTCAGGAGAGTCACTTGTGCTTCCAGATTCTCTTAGGAAACAACTACAAACACATAGAGAGAGATAGAAAGACTTTGCAGCTACAAACATATAGAGAAAGATGACTCCTACTCAGGCTCAGGAATTCCAATATGTCTACACTTTCCAAAGTATTTCTCTTCTCTCTTCTCTTCTCCTCTCCTCTGTGCTCTCTCTCTCTCTCTCTTTCTCTCTCCTCTCTCTCTCTCTCTCTCTCTCTCTCTCTCCTCTCCTCTCCTGTCCTCTCCTCTGCTCTCCTCTCCTCTCCTCTGCTCTCCTCTCCTCTCCTCTCCTCTCCTCTTCTCTCCTCTCCATGTCTGGAGTCAGTCCAAAGAGAATATGGAACTCCACTTGATTCTCTTCAAGAAAAAAAAAATTCTAAATTATCTCACAAAAAAACAGAAAAGAAAAGGCTCTTACAGTGGAGGGGAAATGGGGGAAGGTGAGAGGGAATGAGTGAATCTTATTCTCATAGGATTTGACTTAAAGAGGGAATAACATACACACTTAGTTGGATATGAAAATCTGTCTTACCCTACAGGAAAATAGGGGGGGAAGGGGACAAGAGAGTAGGGGGATGATAGAGAGGAGGGCAGATTGGGAAAGGGGGTAATCAGAAGCAAATACTTCTGAGGAAGGACAGGGTCAAAAGAAAGAATAGAATAAATGGGGGGGTAGGATTAAGGGAAATAGAGTTAGTTTTTCACAGCATACTATGGAAGTGTTTTGCATAACTGCACATGTATAGCCTATATTGAGTTGCTTGCTTTTTCAATGAGGGTGGGTGGGGAGGGAGGAAGGGAGAAAATTTGGAACCCAAGGTTTTAAAAACACATGTTTAAAAAAAATGTTTTCACATGCAACTGGGAAATAACAAATATAGGAAATGGGGTACAGAAATCTATCCTGCCCTACAGGAAAATAGAAGGGGAAGGGGGACAGAGATAGTAGGGAAAGCAGACTAGGGGAAGGGGTATTCAGGATGCATGCCATCTTGGGGTGGGGGGAGGGGTGAGATGGGGTGAAAATTTGGAACTCAAAATCTTGTGGAAGTAAATGTTGAAAACTAAAAATAAATAAAATTATTAATTAAAAAAAATCTTCCTAATCCTTTGTCTCTAAGGCAAATATTTCCAAATAAGGATATTATTGTACTAAGGTTCTTAGAAAGTGGCATTTAGGTTTGTACCCTGAAACCCAGACAATGGGAAGAAGGGTTCAGGAATGGGGAAGGGGTATCGCGTTAGAACTATAAAACTTTGTTCCCCACTAACAGACTTTGCACTCCCTGGCTCGAGCGACAAGGGCTGTGCCCTTTCTCATGAGAAAGAATAAAACCTTTTCTGATCTCTGAAAAAAAATTCCTCTTCAATGCTCTCACATCAACTCTGTCACGTCAAACTCAGCATTTTCTCTACCAATCCAACGTCACATATACACAGTTCACAAAATGCACCAGATTTGGATGAAGACGTGGGCACATTTCTTTTTTTATATTTTTCAAGTAGAGATGTTTTCAAGGATCAATTCATCTTAAACTGACAATGAACTCTCTCTTGTGCCACATTTTGGAATGGGATTGAAATATTATGTGTTCATAGACATAAGGATGTAAGAAAAAGTTTAACAAGGAAAGGCTAGCCAAGAGACCCCAACTTTTATTTCTGTCCTCTTTCCATATCAGCAGCCACTTACCATCCCCTTTATTGAAAGGGGAAGGAATCTTTGGCTTCTCTCATCAACACATCCAGCTCATAAAAGCACAAATTGTTTGACCACACAATAGGACTTAGTACCATGAGAAGATGTCCTAACATAGGCAACCATTGCTTGACTATTAAACTAAGTAAAGGACAAATGGTGGGAAGGGAAAACAAGAAGGAATGTGATGCCTCTAATGCTGGTAATACAGGCAACATTCTTGAATTCAAAAGTCTGGAACAAAATTATCTGGCAATCAAAAGGACAGGATTGACCCAACCACTGACTGTCATATATATTTTACTAGGTGCTGCACCTTTGGTATAAATGTAGCCACTGCTTTATTTTTGAAGTAATTTATTCTGATTGAGCCAAGGAAAATTATCTGTTCTTGAATTGATGAGATGGAATATCACTAAAAATTTCCAGAAAACTAGCTCAAGAATCAACTGTTTCTGAATAGCATCTGAATTTTTGTTAACATAATCAAAGGAACATATTTAGCATTTAAGTCACTCTTTAGCCTACATGAATATAGTTCTTTATGCTCACATATTGTAAGATGGGTAAAGATTTTGCTCCTGATCTGTTGTGAGCTGAACAATATAGGGATTTTTCAAAAAGAGGCAAAGTAGATGGTGGTGGCTCCACGGCAAGACTGAGGTCAATGCCCTCTCTATTGATTTCGAAGCTTGTAGCCAATATCAATATTCACTAGGACAAGGGATGTTTTATTGAATACAGAGGTTCAGCATCCCACTCATTTCCATTATGAATCTGAGAGTAAAGCTAGTACCACATTGAAATCCAATGAAGCTTTACAATGAGATCTTCATCATTCCAGCCAAAGTAGTTCCAACCATCCAAACTCAATGTGTACTTTGCCTAGAACAATGATGTGGGATAAGTTAGGATGAGGTGGAGCAGTAGAACAAGCATAGAGAATTTGCTATGTCTCTAACCTCATTTCTAACAATAACTTGGTCATAGGACCAGAGATATCATTGCCTCTATGTGCCTCTCATCCCATTTCTCATCCTATGAGAGGTAATGCGACATACTAGATAGAGCCCTGGATTTGGAGACAGGAACACCCAGGAGTGAATCCTGACTTATACACTTACTAGCTGTTAGGCCTTGAGCAAGTCACTTGTCCCTTCTGAGCCTCAGGCTATCATCTGTGAAATGGAGATAATAATAATATTCCCTAATACATAAGGTTATTGTGAGGATCATGTAAAGTGTTTTGCAAACTATGAAGTGCTATTTTGATGCTAGTTATTATCATGATCTAAAATAGGAATTGAATCACTGACTTCCAAGCTTCATGAAGATGTTATGGGAACAAAAAGAGAAAATGTGAAAAGACTTGACTTCTCAAAGGTATTGTTATCATTAAAAGTAGAAATAATAACTGACATTTGTGTAGCACTTTCAAATCATCACAGTGTTGTACATACATATCTCAATTAAACCTTACAACAACACAATGAGGTATATATTAAGGGTATTATCAACCCCGTTTTATAGATGAGGAGCCTGAGGCTCAGATAAACTAAGCAATTCCCTCAGAGTCACAAAAAGTGTAGGAGATGAGATTTGAACCCTTAGCTTTCTCTTTAAAGTCTAGCAACTCTCTCCACTATTCCTCTCCCAGACACAGGACCAAGTAAGGTACTAAGGAAGTAAGAATATCAGAGGAAGAGAATTCAAACTTTTAAAACCTTTTTTCTTTGTCTTGACTTTTATAAAAAGATATATTTTTTTTAAAAATAAACTTCCTGAGTTTTATTATGCTCTCTTTCTAGCCATGTGCCAGTGAGGACAACCATAAACTTAAATCTTTGAGGACTGAAGGCAAAGAAAGAGTAGATCAGGGTATGGGCAAGAAAGTTATCACACAAATAGGAAAAAATTAAAAAATAACAAAAGAAATCAAAGGATACAAACTTGTCATTCTGGAAGAAGAAAAAGAATAAGAGAAGGAGGAGGAGGGGAAAGGGGGAGAAAGAAAGAGAGAGAGGAGAAAGAGAAGGAGGAGAAGAGGAGAGCAACAAAACAAGAAAAATAAAGAAAAGAACAAACAGAACAATAGTAACAAGAACAAAAAAGAATAAGATTAAGAAAAACAAGAACAATAAGAATGAGAACAAGAAGATAAAGAAGAACAAGAACGAGAACAAGAAGAGCAACAACCAGAAGAAATCTGTGATTCAGCCAGATCTAAGTTCAAATCCTGCCTCAGATACTTACTAGCTTTGTGGTCCTGGGCAAGTCACTTAACCTTTCAGCCTCACCTCTAAAAGAGGATAGTAACAGCACCTACCCTACAAGATGGTTCTGAGATTCAAATTAAATAACATTTGTAAAGTCTTTTGCAAAGCTTAAAATGCTACATAATGGTTATTTATTATTATAATTAACATTATTATCATTACCATCATCATCATCATCATCATCATCATCATCATCAACATAGAGAGCTCCCAGTGAGGAACTCCCTCTACCAATGCCGATCTGCATTTGCACCAGCCAGTGTTTAAGCAGAGCTTGAACTCAGATCTACTTGACTCCGAAACCAGCTCTCTATCCATTATGCATCTCAGTGACTCAGCTTAACATCTTGAAGTAAAATGCCATCCAAAACATTTTGAAAGTTCTCCCAATTACTCCCCTTTATCCACTCTTTATTTCAATCAAACTGAAATACCCTCCGTCCATTGAATATGGCTTGAGTTCTAAGGCCTCTATGAATTGCCCAGGGCTCTTCTCTATGTTCCTCCATATCATCAACCATTGCACTATCGTCCATCTTTTGATGTCCAAGTCAAATGTACTCATTCCATGAAGCCTCCCCTGATGCTGTCTCTAAGTAATGATCTCTACTCCACCACCACCCCCAACCCTAAACTCACTAGCAATTTGTTTTCCAGCTCCCTGATGCATTTTCTTCTAATTGTATGTACCATAATTATCTGTGTTGGGGTATTATTCATCTACTTGTCTGCAATCTCCTCTGTGTCAGGGAATTTTGGGAAGTTTGAGACCTGTGTAAAGTCATTAAAAAAGAACTACTGATCATTGTCTGAATGATGTAGAAGTTTCAATTAAATAGGAAATGTTCCTCACCTAAATGAACATTTGAGTTAAGGAAAATAATAATAATAATTATAACAATTATATATATATATATATATATATATGTCTACACACATATATGCATGTGCATATATATATATATATATATCACTAAGTTTTGAAAAGTCCTTTAGATATGCTATATCATTTGATCCTCACCACAATCTTGTGTGGAAGGTACAATTATTATCCTCATTCCACACATGAGGATAAGAAAGGCTAAGGAATTTGTCTGTGATTACACAGCTAGCGTATGAGGCAGGATTTTAATTTTGGCCTTCCCCCACTCCAAGGCCATTACTCTGGTCACTGTGCCACCTAGTTGCCTCTACAGACCAGAGTTACAAATCTGCAATATTCCTTTTTTTTTTAAGGAAGAGAACAATTCTACCCACTCCTTCTCTCTGCTGCTCACATCCTATATGACCTTTGGCCAGATACTTGCCCCTTCTGGGGAAGTGTCTGTTTACTCATATAGAAGGTCTCTGTTTACTTATACAGAAAGTGGGAGGTGGATTAGATGATCTCCACTACCCCTTCCAACTCGAAATACTATGATCTTGGTGATTTAGGAATGAGGATTTCAGTAGAGGGATTTATAATGTTTTACTATTGGAAATGGATATAATAAAATAAAAACAGCATTAAAAAGATTATTTCTTTTAACAAACATTCAAGTAATATACAGCGCTTAACCAGTGTTTATTGAATGACTAAATGACTTGATCACCATGACATTCAGGGTCATGATAGCAGCACCCTTTCAGATAGTACTTTGCAGGTACAAAGTATTTTATATCCATTATTTCATTTGATCTTCTCAAGAAGCTGCTAAGGTTGTATGTTATTAGGACCCAAATGTTATTATCCACGTTTTACAAGTGAGCAAATTAAAGCCAAGAAAGGGGAAATGACTTGCCCAAGGTAATGCTTAAAAGTAGCAGCTATGGGATCCAAATTCAGATTTTCTCACTCTCAGATCAGGGCTTAAAACCAAAGGGTGAAACAGATGAAAAGGCTCTATTACACCAAAATCCTTGTGAAAAAGTCACTAATGGCTTTTATCTAATGGTGTTTCATTGAAAGCATCATACAGTCATGGGTCTTGCCCTCAAGAAGCTCACAGTCTAAGAAAGAAAAAGAAAGAAAGAAACACTACTCATACCACAAAAAACAAAGCTAACTGGCCCAAGCGCATTTCTTTTAGTCTATTAGCTTTTCATCATGCCTCAGAAGCTTTTCACTGTTCACCATTTACACCAGTGATTTTCCTTCCCTACCTCTATTCATTTTCCTTAGTCTGTTTCTATTTCTCCAATTCACTTTTGCTTGGGAACTCTTACACAGCCAAACAAAACAAAAAATGGTCCCCAGCCCTAATTTCCAGTTCAAACACAATCACCCACTGTTGATTTAATAGCAATAAACCATCTTCAGCAAAGAAAACAGACGTCTGGTAATATAATTTTTTTTAATTGCATAAGCTCAGCATCCAAAACTGGGTCTGTTATTCAGCTGTTTATGAACAGGTCATATCTGAAGAGCATGATTTGAATAGCATCAAGACACCCTATTCTCTGTCCCCTTTGGGGGTTGCTGCATGATCCCTGAATATGAACAGACAGAGCCTATCAAACAAACCTGCAGCTGCGAGGAGCCAGGGATGCACAGACTGAAAACAAAATTCCTCTCTCTCCAGCTCAGGTCCTCAGTCCTCTTTCCAGAAAAAAGAATTAGGATATCGTGCTTATGGTCTGGTGTTCAGAAAAAAAAACTTCCCAGAGTATGAGAGATCTGGCTCCTTGCTTTTTTTCCCCAACATCTAGTTACTTAGTGAGTTGGTCACAGACAGACTTTCACCTCCAGTCAAAAAGAATAATTGGATCATAGGCTGAGATGTGTAAGGAACCTGAAGGGTCATTAAGTTCAATCTCCTCATTTTACAGATGAAAGAATTAAGGGACAATTAGGTTGAGTGACTTACCCAAGGTCACACAGGTAGCAAGTGGGAGATTCTGATCAAAATTGCATGACTCCAACTTCAACTCCCTTTCTATTAAAAAAAAAAAGGAGGGGGGTCATGTGGCCAAATGACAGTGGTGTTGATGCTCCTGTCTCATAGCCATTATCACCTGACCTGCTATTACATTTAGCTTCAGGGACTATCTCCACGTGACTCTTTAGTCAGATGGGGAAATTCAAATATTCACTAGCCCCCAGTGCAGGAATTTGAGGAACACCCATTTGCTGAGAGATATTTCTATTCCCAACTGCAGTCTTATTTCAGTCTAGATTGTGCAATGTCCCTTATGACTTAGATTAAGATTTCATTTCACTACTATATCTTATCTTCTTTTCCAGGATTAAGCTGTCACAGTAGAAATGGGAGATCCAGATGTCCCTACACAAAGATGTTGGGGGGAGGATGGAAAAGGGGGAAATCAAGTTGATTGTAAAGGCCAGAGAATTCAAGTGATCAACTTGTACTATTTTGTGTTTTCTTCTATTAGACATTCTTTCACTATCTTCTTTCTGGTGAGAAGTCCCATTTTAATTGAAAGCATAGTAGCCTGTGACCTCAAAAAGTCATGGTGATGATAATGATGATGATGATGGTAAAAACTAGCTTTTAAATAGTACTTTTAAGATGTACAAAGTATTGAAGATGGCAGATCAGAGGCAACCCAGCTGAACTCTTTCAATATCTTCCTCCAAACAACTTTATAATAATGCCTCAAATCAAATTTTGGAGCAGTAGAGACAACAAAAGGTTAGGGCAAAGCATTTTTATGGCCCAAGAAAACTTAAGAGATTAGCAGGAGAAGTTTGTGACATTGAAGTAGAAACCTGGCTACAACAGCAGCAGCAACTTTGGGAGCTCTCAATGTAGAGATCGTAAAAGAGTCAACAACAACTGGTCAGAAGAGATTACAAGAGGCCCTCTGCTACCATTGGGAGCAACTGGCACTGATTGGCACTGATTGGCAATTCTATTGCCCGTACACAGTTCTGTGGCAGGGAGGAGAGCTGGGGGTAGGTCACAAAGGAAGAGAGTCTCTGGTTCAGTTCCAAGGCAAAGGAATGCCAGTACTTGTGGCTGCAGGGGACAAGTGGCCCTTCCTAGGTAAAGACTAGAGTCCAAACCAAGAGAGCAGTGACCATACTTTTCCCAGGATCATGTCACTTTAGAAGCAATAGAAACTTGCAGGTCCCCAGAACCAACTCTGAAAACAGTAGCATGAAAAAGCCTGAAGCTTAAGACAGTGCCTCTCCTTCCCTAGATGAGCAATGCCCAACTTCAACATAAAATTCAAAGTTAAGAAATAGGCTAGAAAAATGAGCAAACCACATTTTTAAAATGACCATGAAAAGCTTCTACAGTAGCAGGGAAGACCAAGACATAAATCAAGAATAGCTACAAACAAAGCCTCAAAGAAAATTGCTATTTGGACCAAAGCCCAATAAAAATTCCTGGGAGAGTTCAAAAAAAGAGATAAAAGTTACGGAGGAAAATTTGGGAAAAGAAATGAGAGTGAGGCAAGAAACTTATGAAAAGAGAATTAACAGCTTGATCAAAGAGGCACAAAAAGTACTGAAGAAAATAAAACCTTAAAAATAGAATTGAGGGGCAGCTAGGTGGCACAGTGAATAGAGTACCGGCCCTGAAGTCAGGAGGACCGGAGTTCAAATCCTACCTCAGACCAAACACTTGGCACTCACTAGCTGTGTGACCCTGGACAAGTCACTTAACCCTAATGGCCTAAAAAAAATAGAATTGGCCTAATGATAAAAGAGATACAAAAATTCACTGAAGAAAAGAATTGCTTAAAAAGCATAATAGGCTAAATGGAAAATGAATTACAAATTCTCATTGAAGAAAATAATTCCATTAAAAATTAAATTTGGGCAAGTGGGAACTAATGACTCCATAAGATATCAAGAAACAGAGTCAATAGGATGAAAAAAAACTGAAGGAAATGTGAAATATCTCATTGTAAAAACAACCAACCTAGAAAATAAATAAATGGGAGACAATCAAATAATTATTTTCTACCTGAAAACTATGATCAAAGAAAGAGCCCAGACATCATATTTCAAGAAATTATCAAGGAAAACTGCCCTGATATATTAGATTTACAGGGTAAAATAGAAATCGGAAGAATCTGCTATCATCCCCTGAAAGAGATCCCAAGATGAAAACTCCCAGGAATATTATAGCCAAATTCCAGAGTTCTCAGGTCACGGAGAAAATACTTCTAGCAGTCAGAAAAAAAAAACAATTAAAATTAAAATTAAAATGGAACCACAGTCAGAATCACATAAGATTTAGCAATTTCCATATTAAAGGAGCAGAGGGCTTAGAATAGGATATTCAGGAATGCAAAATAGGATTACAACCAAGAAAAACCTACCCAGTAAAACTAAATATAATCCTTCAGGGGGGAATTGGATATTTAATGAAGTAGAGGACTTTTGAGCATTCTTAATGAAAAGACTCAGTTGTGTATAGAAATGTAACTTACCCAATAGGGTAATATGAAGGGAAGAGAAAAAAAAAGGGAAAGGGGAAGTGTGAATGATAAAAGGGAGGACAGATTAAGGGAGGTAGTAGTTAGAAGCAAAATAGATTTTTTGTGGAGGGATAGGATAAAAAGGAAAGAAGAAACAAAAGAAAACAGGATGTAGGAACGATACACAGTTAATAATCATTACTGTGAATGTGAGTGGGATGAACTCACCCATAAAACAGAAGGAGAAAGCAGAATGGATTAGAAATCAGAATCCAACAATATGTTGTTTCCAAGACACGCACTTGAAACAGAGACACACACACAGAGTTAAAATAAAGACCTGAAGCAGAATCAATTATACTTCAGCTGAACAAAAAAAAGTCAGGTATAGCAATCATGACCTCAGACAAAGCAAAAGCAAAAATAGACCTAATTAAAAGAGGCAAATAGGGAAACTTGCATTTTGCTAAAAGGTACCATAAATGTTAAAGTAATATAAAAAAATTTACAGCAAGTTTCTCTGATGAAGGCTTTGTTTCTCAAATAAAAAATAAATATAGAGCTGGGTCAAATTTATAAAAATAAGAACCATTCCAAAACAGTCAAAGGATATAAACAGGCAATTTTCAGAAGAAGAAATCAAGGCTATCTATAATCATATGAAAAAAAATGCTCAAACTCACTATTGATTAGTGAAGGGCAAATTAAAGCAACTCTGAGGTACCACCTCACACCTATCTTAAAAATGACAAATGCTGGAGAGGATAAGGGGAAAATAGGTTTGTTGTTGGTGGAGTAGTGAACTGGTCCCACCTACATAGAGAACAATTTGGAACTAGTCCCAAATGGCTATAAAACAGTGTGTATCATTTGACCCAGAAATTCCACTACTAGATTTGTATCCCAAAGAGATCAAAGATAAAGGGAAAGGACCCATATGTACAAAAATATTCATAGCAGCTCTTTTTGGGGTAGCAAAGAATTGGAAATTGAGGGGGATGTTCATCATTTAAGGAATGACTGAACAAGTTGTGGTTGTTGTGTACAAGTATGGTTGTGATGAAGTACTATTGGGCTGTGGGAAATGACTAGGCAGGTGGTTTCAGAAAAAAGCATGGCAAGACCTATACGAATTCATGCAAAGTGAAGTGAGAAGTGGGAGATCACTGTGCACAGTAACAGCAATGTTGCAATGATGATCAAGTGCGAAAGACTTGGATCCTTTGATCAATACAATGATCCAAGACAATTCCAAAGGACTCATGGTGAAAAATGCATCTCCAGAGAGAGAGCTGACGAATTCTGAATGCAAATTGAAATATAATTTTGTCACTTTATTTTTCTTGCTTTTTTTTGAAATATAGCTCCTATGGAAACATATTTTGTGTACTTTCATATGTATAATTGACATTATATTGCTTGCCTTCTCTTTCTGTGGGGAGAGTGTGGGAGGGGGAGAGAATATTTGCAATTCAAAATTTAAAAACAAAGGAATGTTAAAAATAAAATAAAAAAATAAAATGTGGCCCCTAAATTGAAAAGAAAAATTGCAGAATATTTTACATATATTGTTTTGGTTGATTTTTACAACAACCCTGTGAAGTGGGTGCTATTGTTTACCTTATTTTACAAATGAGGAAACTGAGGCTGAGAGATAAAATAAATAACTTACCCAAGATCACACAGCTACTAAGTGTTTGAGTAAAGAATTCAAACTCAGGTCTGCCAGTACAGAGTTCTGTCCCATTTTCTCCAAGCAAAATAATTGCTAGGAGCTCCAAAACTTTTTGGGAGTAGGGGTGCTATAATTGTTTACTTTGTTTTTAACTTTTATCAATGTACTATGGAGGAGACATAAGTATGCCCCCCTGCCCTCAAGATGCACACTAGCTCATTAAGGACACAAAACAAACACACTGAAACAATTATAGAATAATTAAGTGCTAAACTGTGTAGTACTAAGTGTAATAGGAGTTAGTTCCTTTGGGTCCTTCCCCAGAACCTGGAGTCAAATAAAGCCTCTTGTCTGAGGGGTCTTTTCCAAGGTGTCCTTGTGTTCTCCCAGATTTCCTTTAGCCCAGCTGGCTTCACCTCAGCTGGCAAGGCTTTGCATTTCTAGAATTGCTTTTCAGAGCTTGGCAGAACCAGGTTGCTGTCATTCTAGACCTTTCTGACTGGAGGGAACCTCCCTGTGGAAGAGTATGACTGGAAATAAAGTCTGCCATCAACAGTTAGAATTCTGCAGCTATATTTGAAAGTAGTTTCTGCCTTACAACTTTCACAGTTAATGTACAAAGGCAAAGTGCCACACGGTTTGCTCATTCAGAATAAAATTGCAGTGTGATATACTGGAAAGAGTATTGGATTTGGAGGCAAATGCCATGGACTCATATGCCAGGTCCATTATCCATGTGGCCTTGGGCACCTCTCTCCCCTTCTTTAGGCCTCAGTTTCCTCATCTGTAAAACAAAGGGGTTGTATTAGATGACTTCTGTCACCTTTAGTTCCAAAAATTATGATAATTTTATTTAATGAATTCTTAATAGTTAACAGAGAGGCCAGACCACACATATACTGCAATCCTAGAATGCAAGGCATGCTAATTTTCACTCTAGAGCACATCCCATCATCCAGAGGCAAAATGTTTCAGAGAGCCAGTGGCATAAGGTGAGAAGCAATTTATACAGTAGACCAGCAGAAAAAGACACATCACTTCTCCGCATTCTTTCCTAGTCTGGCCAGGAAGGGTTATTTACTAGGACGGATAAAGACATGGACTCTCAGGCCATCAGTACAAAGGGAAAAAACCTGATACTTCCAACTCTCCCCGACCAAAAGAATGGGCTCCCTCCCCCAGTAGAATTGGCAAGGATTATTTCATTTGTGTCTTTGTATCCTTAGCACCTAATAAAGTATCTTGAACATAGTTAATGCTTAATAGATGTTTTCTGATGATCCTTATTGAATTTGAGGGTGGAAATTTTGATGGGATAAATATAATCACTGGGTCTGGGTCTTCTAACCCAAGTGACTGATACAGCTTTTTCTTGTCCTCAGTCCATCTCTAGGTGAAATGAGGATGACTCCTCATCATTGAAAATTCGGGATGAAAAAAGAATGAGAAGTAGTAGTAGGGGGAATGAAAAGTCCTATTTTAGGTAAGCAAGCATTGGAACCAATGGGTGGAAGTTGCGGAATTCTACTCCATTTAAGAGAAAGAAAAAAACTCATTTCACAACATTTAGAGATCTCCCAAATTGGAATGGGATACCTTGGAAAAGACTGAATTTCCCATTACTAGGCAGAAGAAGCAGAGAAGTTGGAAAATCAC
Source organism: Vombatus ursinus (assembly GCF_900497805.2). NCBI lineage: Eukaryota > Metazoa > Chordata > Mammalia > Diprotodontia > Vombatidae > Vombatus > Vombatus ursinus. Next base: position 22,303,843 of record NW_020954571.1, on the reverse strand, counting down.
TTTGCAGAGATACTGTAGTCTCCTTCAGTGGTAAGGAGTGCACAAGATGGCCTCAGAAGTCCTTACCAGCTCTGAGAGTCTGTGATTCTGGGAATAGCTGCCCCTGAAGAAGAAATAAGGCTGCTAGGTGGCACTGTGAATTGTGACATCGTGCCTGAAGTCAGGAAGACTCATCGTCCTGAGTTAAAATCTGGCTTCAGACACTTCTTTGCTGTGTGTCCTTGGGCAAGTCACTTAATGCTGTTTGCGTCAGTCCCTCATCGGTAAAATGAGCCGGAGAAGGAAATGGCAAACCACTCCAGTATCTCTGCCAAGAAAATTCCAGACGGGGTCAGGGAGAGTCGGGCACGACTGAAACGACTGAACAACGACAAGAATTAAAAAAGTAAGCAATAGGAAAATGTTTGAGGCAGAGGAATGGAAAAGAAAGTCTTCTACGGAGAGGACTAAAGAGGAATAATGAGAGGTAATGCAGAGAGACCAAAAATCTTTCGGTTTGGGGAAGATGCAGGAAGGCCATGGTGGAAATTCACCCCTCAGAAGGAGCTGGGGTGGGGAGAGGGGAGGGAAGAAAAGGTGGATAGGCAGAACTAAAAGCAGTCTTTTCAGTCTCCCATTTGGCTCTCCCCTTTCTGCAAGAAAATTAAATCCTGCTGTAATCATATTCATTGTATCAATTTACATATACATCATGTTTTATAGGATCCCTTGAGTGAGGTAATTAATACGCTATGTTCTTCAATTATGTGTTCCATTCTTCTCTTCCTGTTGGCATCCTTACACAAAGCACCTTCCCCTTGGCTGGGAGCCTTTCCCTACTTACTCCTGGGTGTGTGAAGGATGGATTTGTGTGGTCCCCAACTGCTGTCACTGGGATCCTGTCTGCCAGACTTTGCACCCCTACACAATACATGCACACACACACACACACACAATTTTTAATTGGAAAAAAAAATCCAGCACTAGTCTCCTTCCTCCCTCCTTACCCTCCCTCTTCCCCTCCCACTCAGAGAAGGGAAAAGGATGCTATGGGTGCTAGGTAAGCAGAGGACAGCGGGCTTGGAAGCATTTACGAACAGGCAAAGCTTTACACAGCCTGGCAAACAGCAAGGGCTTTTCCTGCGTTGATTTAACTTACAATATATTTCAGTGTCTTTGCTCCTCTGGTGAAGAGTGAGTGGTGTGAGGCAGGCGGCCAAAATAATGTTTTAGCGGGCTAGAAGATCCCAGGACTTATTTTCCCAAGTTTCCTTTACCTTAAAAATCAATCAATAACAGCCGCAACAACAATAACAAAATCCAGTAGCTCCTGCGGTGTGTGAAGCCAGGCACAAATGCAGAGAGGCAGGCCTCGGACAGAGGGGTATGGCCTCCCCCTCTTCAGCCAGCCTGCTGATGTCTGGGCGAGATACAGTGCTCAAAGTTCATTCACCATCCTAGAGGGAGAATTCCCAGGCTTGAGCAACAGAGGTCCCCAAGAAGTAGTGAGGGGAGAGAGAAACTGCTAAATTTGGAGTCGTCGGACTTGGAGCTCAGATCCTGAGTCTGCCATTTGCTATCTCTGTGACTTTGGCTCAAGCACTTAATTTTCTCAGGGCCTCAGTTTCTTCATTTGCAAAATTTGGAGTATGGACTTAAAGACTTCTTAGTAACCTTCAAGTTCTAGATAAATGGTCCTAAGTTCAGAAAAGGCTCCAGTGCTTGGGAGTTAACCAACAAGGTGGAATAAGCAACATTTCTTGTACCCTCCTGCCTACCTTCTCAAAACCCATGGATAGCTCATTCCCCAAGCATTTTACTTCCAATTAGTTAACCAAGTAAAGCCATGCATCTAAATATATGCAGCAGCTGAATGGAGGGAACAAGGGGAATGCCTAATCATTTAAGCAATATTTCTTTATAAATTCCCGAATTTCACTTCCCCAAATCTTGCACTGAATTTTGTCAGTTTATAAATTTGCAGCTTGGCAGTGGGAAAGAGAGAAAGGGGATGGGGGGGGTGGCACTGGGAATCCAACCTAGGGGCATTTTCCTCATAGACACTGAAAAATAAAGACCATTAGCAAAAAAAGAAAAAGAAAAGAAAAAAGAAAAAGTATAATTAAATTAAAATGCTAGCTTGCCAAGAAGCTCAGCAAATGGGAAATATATCAAACTGTGATAATACAAATGGGCTATTTCTCAAGGTGTGAGAATGTCAATGGGATAAACTTGGATAATTTGCTGACTCCTTATGCCTCAGGAAGGTAGAGTCCTGGCTTAAAAATAAATTAGCAGGAGAACACATGTACACATAACAACACGTTATTTGTGCAGTTGTTAACCATATTAGCTCAGCTGCAGTTGGAGCCTTAGGAACTCAGGAAAAAAAAATCACCTTTCAAAACATTCTGCTTTTTTGATAAGGGCACCCCCCATCCACCCATCTCAAGCTCCCCACAGAAATACTGTCTTGATTTTTTTTAAATTTTATTAGCCACAAGATGCACTTTCCCAGGTCCATTCCGACTGATTTATTTTGAAAGCACATTTTCCAGTTAAGTTTAACACACCCGCTTAACGATGGGTCCCAGCGTTCTTTTTTCAAAACAATCTCATAATGGTTCCATAGTTCTTGGTAGAATATTGAAAATTACTTTTGGCATGCAAGTTCGTTTTGTTAATTCCTCTTTTAGTGTGCAAATAACCTTTGAAAACCGGCCTCAAGGTGTTTATGTGTCAGGACAGTATCAAAAATTATTCAATGGCCAAGTCACATGTCAACACTTCAGAGCCCAATCTTGGGGCTCCCCCATTTTCACGGCTTTGCTGCCCCCTTGTGTAGAAAATGCTGTAGAACATGCCTCGCTTGTTAGCATCCGGCAGCGGCATCACACACCATGAAGGTACATAGAGCACTAATTCCTGGTACTTTTGATTCTAAAATTGGTAAAATATACACAACAAGAAAACAGAGAAATTCCCGGATGATTCTTTCAAGGGATAAGTAAATGAAGAGACGGTTATCAAATGTTTTCTATGTACCAGACATTTTTTTTAAAAGACAAAACACCTGTATACGTAGGAATGTATCCAAAGACAAAAAAGAGCAAGTCCCCTAGGTTCAGGCAAATATGTCATTGCACTTTAATATCCCTTCATCCTGACGGGAAGCATATCGAAGATGGAAAGGATTTGAGTATATTGTAATGTGGTACAAAGAAAGGGAACCTGTCTCCCTGCACTATAGCATCTAAGGCAAAGGACACATAGGACTTAGAGCTGGGAAGGAATTTCTATATCCCTTATTCCACCTCATTTTATAGATATATGGAAAAGTGAGGCCCAGAAAGACCATGTTTTCCCAAGGTCATATAAAGAGTCAGTGGTAGCCAGTGGTTGAAGTTTTTTAACTGCATATGCAATAATTTAGCCATATGCCTTTCCAGTAGAATATAAGGTCTTTGGGTCCAGGGACTCCTTAATTTTTGTGGCAACATGCAGTGGGACAGGAAGATTGAGGTTATAAAAGGGAAATAGCAAGGGCTGTTCCAAACATTTACCTTGGTGACTGAGTAGAAGGCAGGGTGGGAGGCAGGAGACTTTTTGACTTAATAACATGTATAAATGCAAGTGTTAGGAGTGGTGGGTTTTATTATTTTGCGTTTATCACAGTGCCTGACACATAGTAGGTACTTAACAAATAGTTTTGAATAGAACTGAATACTACACCACCGGCTTTTAACCTTGACTGGAACTGAGTAATGTCTGTCTTTGACACTGACTACCTCCCTTTTCTTTGTCCTTTTCTCTACTTTGGGTCTTGATTCCTTCCACTTCAAAATTCCTTACTACTCTATGTAATAAGACACTAACTCTTTAGTATGAATTATGTTAACCCCAGTAACTATTCTAGAACCATCTGGTACACGTTTTAGGGCATACTCAAGGGAAAAGACACCAAAGAAAGTAATTTCTATGGTAAAATTTTGGACATCAAAAGTCCTGAATTCAGCAGATAATCGCATAAAGATTTTCCTCAGGGTTTCTCACAGTGTAACCAATAATAATAGCATGTGCACATGCACACACGTATGTGTGTATGTATATAATACACACACATATATGTTTGTGGAGAGAGAAAGAGAGAGAGCGTGCACCCTTTAAAGTTTACAAAATATTTTACATATAAGCTCTCATTCGTTCCACACAACAGCTCTATGAAGTAAGTAATTATAGGTAATATCATCCCCATTTTATAGATGAGGAAACTGAAGTTCAGAGAGGAAATGTGGTTACTCAACTAGTATGACTCAGTACTGGGATTTGAGCTGAGCCCTCTTTTGATTTCAGATCCAGCATTTTTTCCCACTAGACCAAGCTTATTGTCCAACTTATGTTTCTCTAAGGCCAACTCTGGCCTGAAGCCTCAGCAACCTCAGACCTCGCTGTATGACAATTCATCCATTTCTTAAGATGGCTACATGGAGTAAAAGCATCACAGAAGGACAACGCATAGATGGAGTCCATGTTTGGAAAAAGATGGTCCCAAACCTTTGCTTGATGACTAGGAAAAGGGTAGGATGAGGATGGGAGAGTAAGCAGGTGTCCTTGCAAGATAATAGCATGTATGCATATGAGCTTCAGGGTTAGTGGTTTTTAATTTTTATTTTAATTACCAGTTAGTGGTACCACCTGCCTCTCACCCTCCTGTTGGCTCCCTGAATCTCTGTTCATCCATCTGCCCCACCCCATACTGCCCTAAAACCTATACCTTATAATAGGTCTAGCTACAAAACATAAAAAGAAAACTATTTGAAATATTGACCTTAGAGACAAAAAGAATATTTCCTTAACATTTGAGCACCAGTACTTACCTTTTAGAATGAGTCTGTTATAACAGCTTTAATTGTGTAGGTTTGATTGGGCCTATGTGATAAGACTCATAGTATAGCCAAAATCATATAACGATGAGCTAGGGAAATCATGATATTCCATCTCTTATCTCCTTGGCTTTGAATAGGTGGTCTCCCACACCTGGAATGTTCTCCTTCATTACTTCCATTTCTTGGAATTACTACCATTTTTCAAAACTCAGCCCAAGTGTCCCTTCCTCTGTGAGTCCTTTCCTGGTTTTGCCAATTGTTAGTGCACCCCCCATGCCAAAATCATGTAGTATTTATGTACTCTGTATTTTGCATTTACTTATCTGCGCCCTTCCATACTCCCAGAAATTAAACTCCCTGGGGCAAGAACTGTATTGTTCTTGTCTTTGTATCTTCAGCACCTGGGGTAATGCCCTGTCTGTCATAGGCACTTAAAAATGCTTGTTGATCTATTAAGGAATGACTTGGAAGAAGAGAGAGTAGAAAAAAATCAACTATGTCATAGAAATACAATAAAATATCATTGACTATTAAGAAAGGATGAAGATACAGAATTCTGAGAAGCATGGGATGATTTCTTTGATTGTATGAAGAATAAAATAGGCAGAACCAAAGGAAGAATGGGCAGCTAGGTGGCAGAGTGGATAGGGTGCCAGGGCCTGGAGCCAGGAAGGTGAATCTTCCCGAGTTCAAATCTGGCCTCAGACACTTACTAGCTGTGTGACCCTGGGCAAGTCACTTAACCCTGTTTGCCTCAGTTTCCTCATCTATAAAATGAGCTGGAAAAGGAAATAGCAAACCGCTCCAGTATCTTTGTCAAGAAAACCCTAAGAAGAGTCAGACATGACTGAAAAACAACTAAACAACAAAAGGAAGAAAAATCTACGCGATGACTACAGTGAAAATGAAAAGGTCACTAAGAGTAAGCCAGTCTCCAGAGAGCTGAAAAATGAGTGGAGGTCTCAGAGACCTGAAATTGGCACTTAGCTCACAGTAGCTACTTCTTCATATCTTTAAGTGGCCATGAATTTTTTTTTTGGTGTGGGAACTCTCTACAACAGATGCTATTTATAACTTTTCTACCCACGCCCCCCCAAAAAAATCCCCCTAGTCTGCTAGAATGCCTACACTTCCATCATTACAGATTTATTCTTTGGGATAAAATACTGTTCCTTCTTTGAATCTTCCTCAAAAGATATAGATATCCCATGAAAATGATAGGTTCTCCTAGAATTTGATCTTATGGTATTCTAGAGATCACTTAGTACAACACCTTTTGTTTCAGAAATGGGAAAACTATGGTTCAGAAAGGAGAAGTGACTTATTTGTTTACTTGGCTACTTTTGGGGAGAACCTTGTCTAAAGCTCAGGTCTCCTGATTCAGAGAATCCAGTGTTCCTTTTATATCATCACATCTATCTATCTATTTATCTATATATCCATCCATCCATCCATCAATGAAGCATCCTTATTTAAATTTTAAACTGTGTATTTTTAAATCAAAACCATTTCTTTCAAACCTGTATAAATGTTTTATGCAGCAGATTGAGATAGATTCAATTTTCGTATTTTATTTTTATACAGCAATGTCACATTTTAAGATTGCAAAGTAGTTTTCTCACAACTCTGTGAAAAATTTACCCAACTCATGCAAGTTGACAAATGCTCTGTAGTTTATAATCTTAGAAAACTGCCAGGAATGCTGAGATAAGAAGAGACTTTACTTACTCAGGGTCAAACAGCCAGTACTGTAATTTCTCAGAGATAGGACTTGAACCCAGCTCTTTCAAACTCCAAGACCAGCTCTTTCTCCACTACACCATGCTGCCTCTGCAAGTATCATCATTCATCCCATTTTACAGGTGGGGTAACTGGGGCTTAGAAAGCCAAAGTTAACATATAGTATATATTAGCACTAGGTTTGAAAGCCAGGTTTTCTGATTCTAACTTAGAATTTTCTTCACTCACTCAAGCTTCAGGATTGCAATGAATCCCTAATTATGTGACTGATAATTGAAAATGGCATCCGATTTCTAATCTGATTAGTTCAATGGCAATCCTTGTGGCATTGATGAAAAAGCTAAGTTGGTATATTTTTATAGGACAAATTGACTCAAATTTGCCAGAAGCAAAATTTCCCTGCTCTGAGTCTACAGGAGTAAAACACTGCATGTAATATCAGAATTTTTTTGGCACGTTATTTGGATTTGCTGATTTTTTTTCTCTTCTTACTCCTTTGCTTTACATTTTTTGTTATTCTTTGCTGTAAGGAATGGCTCTCTGGAATGAGGAGAGAGAAATCAAGAGAGGGACGTCTAAGATGTTATAAAAACAAAATATACGAATAAAAATCTTTTTTAAACACCACCACCACCTCCTTTCCATGCAAGAGATGTGACATACCAGACAAATTGGACTGGTAGCATTGTTGCCTTTAACTCTTACCCCCAAAAGCAAAGCAAGAAAGAATAACTGCAGGGATATGAAAAATAAGGCAAAGGGAGAATCTTGTTGCTGCCCATAGGTTAGAAGCATGACAAAGAAGGCTGTGGCATCTTTTCTTTTCTCACTCACAACAGCTGACTCCTGATGGATGGATTCCAGGTGATGACAGGGCCGCTGATGGGCACTGCAGGCCAGCATCCCAGAAACAGCTGTTACTCAGATTGTCTGAAGAGGGAATTTCAATAACATTCACCCACAGGGCTTACCTCACGACAGTCAGCTTTTGCAGGCTTGAGAATGGAGCGAGTACCTGGGAATCCCACTGAGTGGAGATAGGTCAAGTAAGAGGGCTGACAAACAATGACCCGACTGGAGAAAAGCCCTGAAGATTTAAAAGTGGGAGAGATCTCGGAGACCACTCCCTTCATTTTTTCAGCTGAGGAAACTGAAACCCAGATGAGCTGCATGACTTGTCCAAAATGAAACTGACACTAAGTTACAGAGATGGGATTCAAACTCAGGTCCTCTGATTCTAAGTGGTGCTCTCCTTCCATGGCACCATTCTCTCTTCTCTATTTAGAGAGCACATTCATATATATTAATAATAGAGCAAGACTCAGTCTAGGAGTTAGAAGAGACCTGCCTTCTCTGAAATGACTAACAATGTTATTTAAACTCTCTGAGCCTGTTTCCTCATCCATTAAATGGGGATAATCAATATCTAGTTCTTATATCACAGAGTTGTCAGGATCAATGTGTGAAAAGTATTTTGCACACCTTAAAGCCCCATTAAAACATCAGGTTTTTTAATGTTTAATATTAGGATCTCATAGAAAAATCATGGAAAAAATACTGAAAGAGAATCTACTCGAAGTTCTGCAGACTTCAGATACTATTTGATAACCCCAGCCCACACATGCATACACACAAACATGAATCATGTTGCAAATTTCATTCTGGAAACCACACTGAAATGTTCATGCCAATAAGAATGAGACACCTTCTCTTGGTCAAACTTGAGGTCATTGAAGAGTGTCTCTTCAATGTGAACTTGAAGATCCACCCAAGAGAACTGGTTCCTTGGTGCGTAGGCTCCAAAGCCTATTTCAGTCTCTTCTTAGAGGCAGCTGGTGGTATAGTAGACAGTGCTGGTGCAGGAGTAAGGAAGACCTTCAAATCCAGCTTCAGATTATATTATCCTGGGCAAATCTGTTCACCTCTATTTTCCTCAGTTTCTTCAGCTTTAACATGGGGATAATAATAGCACCTACCCCACAGTAGAGTTGTGAGAATCAAATGAGAGAATCTGTAAAAGGGTTTAACACAGTGCCTAGCACAAAGTAGACATTTAATAAATGCTTATTCTCTTCCCTGTTCCTTCTTCTCAACCACCCCTACTCCAAAACAAACAAAAAAATAAAACTATTACTTGCTAAGAGAAGACTGACCTTTTATCCCTTTGGAAAGATAGAGCTATTGAGTGGAAAGAATATTAGAAATCCATCTTGAACCTTGCTGTGAGAGCCCTGTGACCTTGGGAAAATTGCCTCACCTCTCTGTGCCTCAGTTTCCTCACATTTTAAAAGAAAGTTTTGTACTAAAAAATCTCTAAGGACTTTTCCATATCAAACACTTTGATATGCCTGTGGGAACTCCCTACCACTGGAATCTATAACCATTTGGTGAGGGAAGAAAAACAACAAACGTGTTTTGATTTGATTTCCTCCAAATTCTCTCTCTCTCTCTCTCTCTCTCTCTCTCTCTCTCTCTCTCTCTCTTTCTCTGTGTGTGTGTGTGTGTGTGTGCATGCGTGAGTGTAAAAGATCCCTGAGTGAAGGAAGGAAGGAATAATGCTTCCAAATATACTCCTGTCTCCTGTGGGTGTTAGGTATATAAGATAAAAACTCAAGATATCGTTTTTTATTTTGTTTTGCTGATTGGAGATCTTGGTCTTCAATACAGAAGCATTTCCCGAAGAGGTTCTTGCCCTTCACCTCCATATGGCATAGAAAAAAATTCCAGTTAACACTTTTCTCAATGGCCTCCAAACAGGAAGTCCCCAGACACCAGCAATTCGAACCAATATTTTAAATTCTCCTGGTGTCAAACTTTGAGTCATTTGCCCTTAAAAAAATTATACGTGTGTGTGCACATGCATTAAATACTTGAAATGGAAGCTTTAACAAATCTTTGTGACACATGGAATGAGGAAACAGTAGCAATGGATGAATGTCATATAACAAGGTGACTCTCAGGGCTTCCTTGGGCTCACAGAAGTCTACGTCCCGGGAGAGCTGAGCCCCAGGACAGCAGGTGTTCCAGGAGATGCCCCATACTTGTGCAAATAAGGAGGCAGTGAGAGCATCAGTCAGTCCTCGGGAAATATGGATCCCCATCCACCTGAATGTCAAAGGGATTAGCTAATTAGGCAAGCAGCCCCCTTCACCCAAGAGAACATGTGGCACTGGGCCGTGGGAAAACCTTCAGTGACATTCAATTGCACTTGGCAGAGATCCACAGGGCTATTCAGGTGCCACTTATCTGGGCCCCTGCCAAGCCCTGATGTGATGCAGGAACCATTGAACATGAATTAATGTCTCTTCCCATGGAAATCAGGAGAGGCCCAACTAGGGCAGGTAGGAGAAAAAATGGGGGTGGGGGTGGACAGAGGGAGGGAGTAGGGAAAATAAGTATTTTATTTCTCCCATGTTTATCATCAATTGGAATCAATATTGCAGCCTTTTAAATCAGTTCCAGATATGACTATTTGCTACCCCAGCTCAGTGTGCTTCTTCTTGGTCCGGAGGACAAAGGTATTAATAAATACTGCCACAGACTCCTGTGGAAAAACCTGGCTTTATAGAGAAGGGACACAGAGATTGTCACCAAAGATCTAGAGTCCATTTCCGTTTTACATACTCAGGGGAAATAGGACAATTTTCGGGACCCACCTTGATTAAGTAAAATTTTCTTAGCCAAACTTCTCCTAAGTCCAATTTGCCTAGCTTTTCTCCCATCAGACAGCAATCTTGAAAACCAATTTTCATTAAAGTGTTAGTGACTAAGAACAACTTTTTGTGTCAGTTCTACAAAGAGTATTTGTGCTGGTCCTTCAGACCCTATAATATCTGAGTCAAAAAGTGAGAAAGAAGAAAAGAAGGAAGGAAGGAAAGAAAGAAGGAAGGAAGGGAGGGAGGGAGGGAAGGAGGGAAAGGGAAGGAGGAAGATAGCTGAACCTTGGCAAGAACAATGGATTTGGCATCAACAGACATTCAAATCCTGTGACATCTGGGAAGCAACTTAATCTCTTTACACTTTAGGTTTTTTAATCTGCAAAAGGAAAAAGTCTGTTCATTCTAACCTTAAGAAAGCTATTCTGCAAATCACAACTCCCACCCACCTCTAAGGAGATGGTTTGAAACAACCTCTCCTTTAGGGCAAAGCCGAAGTCCAAATGATGACATACACCTCAGGACCAAACTAGGAAGCACCTCGTAGTTGATTCTTATGAATCTAAGAATCAAAAGAAACTCCACAATTTTTAATTTGGTCTAAATGATTCCAGAACATACCTAACTAATAGTCATTAAGCATCTTCCTGAAGGCCTCTGGTAAAAGGAAGACCCAGGTATCCCTGGTCCTGCAATATCAATAGGTACACTAACCAGCTTCCTATGGAAATGATTTGAGAGGATCTGAGGGATTCCTCTCTACCCGCTGGCCCTGCCACCATGCCAGAAATCCAGTCATTAATTTAGTCCCTTATATTAAAAGCATTTAATACTTAGTCCAGGGCTTTTGGGCAACATAGGTCCCTTTCACATATAATCTGAAATTATTATGTTTTAGAAATTTACACTGGACTCTTCAGGGAACTTTCTAGTGGACTCTTCAGGGAATATGCAAGAGACAAAGTGGCAGTGCGGACAAAGAGCTGTCCAAGAAGACCTCAGTGCTATCCTCCCTCGTCAGAGCATTCGTCCAGCATCAGCCTGGGACTGGATTACCTCTAAGATCTCTCCCAGATCTACCATTCTGTCTCAAGCTCTTTTGCTTAATGACAGTGGCAAATGTGGCCACAAAGTCAGGGGTTAATGTACCAGAGAGACCTCTGTGAAAACGCCATGTGCTCACAAGGAAGGTCAATACATTAATTTCTAACCACCTTTTAATAACTTCACGCAATTTGATCAGATCATATAGCTGCCATCTAGTAGAGTTCTGAGGGAATGGGACTTCACCAGGGAGGAGGGTTGAAAAGGACCCAGGAGGAAAGATAGAAAGGGACAGGGCTGTGATGAGGACCAGCTGGGAGGGATCTCTAGAAGCCAAGAAACAACCCAGTCTCTCTAGTCCTCTGGGGCTGGGTGCTACAAAAAGGGACGACGGGGCCTACAGAGACAAGCTTCATCTACTTCCTGATTTTGCCAGGAGCCAGCCCTGCAATTGCCTGCAAAGGCTGAAAAGAAATGTTCCCTTCAGTTTAACATGGGTAGGCTTATGTAAGACACAGGTAAGTTCTTCATTACTGTCGGCAGCCCTGGGACATTAATATTTGATGTGCTTCTCATCATTTCTGTTTGTGTCATTTGTCAATGCCCAACAGGTCTTCTGCTGGCTATGCATTAAAACTATTTTCAAAATATGTCATTGTCAGCCCTTGGCACACTCATTACTTACCAAGATAAGGAGTCAGATGAGCAGAGCAGTAGGTGGCTTGCTTACTTAAACACGCTGGACTAAATTGTGAGTATTTTCATTTGCACCCTTTTTTTTTTTTACTTTTTTAAATGTCCAGAAAAACATCCAGACACCATCTTTCTGAGAACAAGGACCAGAGAAAGAGGTAACTGTAAATATCATCATACTGGTTATCATGGCTCTAAGAAAGGAACTCTCTTAAAGAAGACAAAACCGTGAAGTGGGCAGAACTTGTCTTTATTCCCTCCCAACTCCCTGTTATGCCTGTGCTTTAGTGATCCCTTTCTCTAATCCCCTAAGGTCCCTATGCTGTCTCCATCCTTCCTGAGCCAAAATCTGCTGTCAGAGAGGAATATGACAAACCCATTCAAACCTAGAGGGAGGTTAACTAGTAAGAGGTAAAACATGATCACAAGAAGGAAGGTTAGCATTTTAACAAGGAACAATACCTATTGGTCTTAAGTCAAAGGAATGAAGCTCTAATGATGAAATTTCAGGCCAGGTGGAGCTGATGTTGGTGACAGGTAATAGACCAGAGGGCCTCTGAGGGAGGTCCCTTTTATCTCCATGATTCCGTATCTATAATTATGTATGCGTTTTTCAAGGTGGAGAGCAGGTAGGTGGTGTACTGGATAGAGTGTAGGGTCTGGAGTCAGGAAGATCTAAATTCAAATCTGGCCTTAGATACTTAATCATTTAATCTCTCTTTGCCTTAATCCACTGGAGAAGGAAATGGCAAACCCTTCCAGTTTCTTTGCCAAGAAAACCCTGTAAGGATTCATGAAGAGTCAAAGTTTTCTTGGTGTATGTATGTATGAGTTTAGGGTGTATGTGTGTGTGTGTGTGTGTGTGTGTGTGTGTGTGTGTGTGTGTGTGATAAGAGGACGCATACTAGGTGGGATTTAGGAGACCTAAACACAAGTTCTGACTTTTTTTCCTAACTAGCTCCATGACACTGGGATGTCACAACTCTCCTGGGTTTAGGTTTTTCTCATTTCTAAAATTAGAGGATTAGATTAGATGATCTCTGAGGACCTTTCTATCTCTATAATTTTAGGAATCTACATTACTCCCCCAGGTAATAATAGCGTATGTTCCCAGTGGATCAAATCCCACTTTTTTCATAGGGGGCAATGTAATCGCAGAACTTTAGAGCTGGGAGAGATCTTAGTTTGTATATAGTTCAAAACCCTCACTTTCTAGGTGAGTAAATAAGGCCCAGCGAAGGAGAGTGACTTACCCTGGGTCACTCACTTTGCAAATAGTGGAATCCTGACTAGTTTTGATTGCTTTCTGCTATACCTTGCAATAGCATGGGGAGGGAAAGAATAATTTCCTGAGACAGTGAAAACTCTGCCCAACAGACAAGTCTCTTAGTGATGCATCCAGAAGGCTTTGGGACAGAAATACTACTGCTTCTCTACAGCTGCTACTGCTACTACTGCTACTACTGCTGCTGCTGCTGCTGCTACTACTACTACTACTACTACTACTACTACTACTACTACTACTACTAATAATAATAATAATAATAATAATAATAACACCAATAATAAAAATCATTTGAAAAGCATCTTAATAAAAATCCACACAATTTTAACAAAAACACAGCGCCCATCACACTAAGAAAGTTATAGGAAGATTAATACTTTTTCACAGAAAAGGAAGAAGAAAATTGATAGGAATGCTTGGAGCATATGATAAGAAGCTTTTTAAAAGCTACAGAAATATTTTTGGAACAAGCAGAAATCAGTTCACCAATCAACAGTCAAGGATGATTATGTTCAAATACCATTAGGTTTGTTTGATAGAACCAAAAATAGTTTATACCTGAGTAAATTCTATGAAATGATTAAGATCCAAGAGCAGAATCAAAAGGCTCTCCACAGCCAGTAATATGTTAAGAGAAAAATACTGAACAAAAGGCTGAATCATGCAAGAGTTTATGATAGCAATTCACTAGCAGGTCATTGCCATCAGAAATTTCAGGAGAGTTATTCTTAAGGAGCTCATAATGTGTTACTGCAGACAGTGAAAAATTGAGCACTTAATTGAATACCTATCAAGATACTACCTGGTGAAAGGGAACCATTCTCCATATTACAAATATTGACTCAAAATATTCTAGCAAACTCGATCAACAAAATTATAGTGACACAAGACCATTATTATATACTAAAGTGTTGCCAGACTTAATATTGATGATGAAAATATGAAAACAATGTTTTTTTAAGAAAGTCACCAAACCAAATACTTATAATTTCCAAGTTTCATTAGGGAAAACAAAAAGGCCTTTAAAAAGAAAGAAAGAAACCTATCAGAGAAGATCAAAATCACAAAGAAACAGAAAAAGGTGGATATCTTCCTTGTGATCCTATATGCTTCTGGAGCTATACTGAGGATGTTTTTAGTGAGTCTGCAGAAGAGACGCTTACATCTTAATACTTTTATGAAACTACAAAAAATAATTTTGTGCATCCATGCTATAGTCAGATGAACACTGAATCTAAATTAATACTAGGAGGATAGCAACTTGTCCTTGGACCAGTTCTATCGGAAACCCATCAAAATAGATGTCAAGAAGATACACAACAATCATAACATCTATACAAGCAACTTCATAAAGTAGAAACCTATCAGAGAATGTCAAAATCATGAGGGATCAAAAAAAGGTGCATATCTTCCCTGTGAACCTGTGTGCTGCTTGAGCTATATACCAAGGATACTTTCTGTGAGCCCATAGAAGTCAACAAGGAAGCACTGAATAATCGCTCGAGTTTGGCTGAGAAATAAATGTGGATTTGGTTAGAAAAATAGGAAAGGTTTATGAGATCTACACAAGACCAAGTCAGTGTTACCAGAAATTGTAGAAAGATTATATTTAAGGATCCTATAAAATCAATGCAGATTTTGCAAAGGAATGACAGAAATTTTGGAAATTATTCTTACAGGTTGAAAAAATTGGCAACTACTAAATACTAGAAAGACATGCTGAAGTTTTCAGAAGTGTTCATAAACTAACAGGCAAAAAAGACAAAAATCTATATGGATTAATTAAATTAACAAAAATTAAATTAAATCTCAAAAAATTAAATTAATTCAAAACAAATAGAAAATAGATCCCTATATTACAAAGGTAAGCCCCAAAATATGCTTGAGAATCAGTAGAAAAACTGTACTGGAGCATAACCATTGTCCACAATCTCCCCAACATAAAACTGACCTATAAATATTTAAGAACAGTATTTGTAATAGGTGCTATCATATTGAATACCCAAAACCTCCAAACAATATGGGATGAAAAACTCCTAAATTTAAAAATCTAGAGGAAGACATCAAAACCATGGAGAAACAGGATGAGGTATATATCATGTTCTATTAAAATAGCTGTCCTGAAAATGCTTTTAATGAAACTATAGAAGATGAGTTTATATCCTAATACATATCCAATTACAAAAAAAAAAAATAGTCTTTTTATCCACCTACACAGCAGTCCACAGAACATTAAACATAAAAGAACAATAGTGGGATAGTGATTTATCCCAGAATTGTTTATATCTGCATGTCATATGAGACTGATGATGATGATGATGATGATAGTATTCATAGAACATGTAAGATGTTATTGAGCCTTAGCAATGTCAGATGAAATGAGAACTTTTAGGTGGGTCGATTTCCCTGCTGTTCTTCTCCTATCCTTCCTCCACCCTTGGACAGCCCCAGTCATAATCCAAATAAGAACATTGGCTCCTCACAGGAAACCCAAAGAGAAAACTAGATGGAGTTGCCATGTCTGTATCCTTCCCATATGCCAGGAATATCTGCAGCAGCGGAGGATAGGAAGGGAGAGGGTTTGAGGGAAGTGCAGGGGAAGAGGTGAGCTTTCCCTCTACAGTGATGAATGAGGGCCAGGCTGGCACAGTGATGTTCACTGTATCTTGGCTGCTGCAGGGGTTAGATCACATTAACAGAGGAATGTGCACTTGAGCTGACAGAGAGCGGGTGATTAACACAAGGCATCCATCATGCATTTCCAGGCTACAGCAGTGTGGCATGGGAAGGGGACACTGGCTCCAAGGCATCTTCTTGCCAAAGAAGTGTGATCTTGCACTGCCAGATTGGCCAAAGGCTGAACAACTATTCCTAGTCAGTGGTGGAAAATGGATCATTTTATTTTCATTATATTGTACATATGATAAAAGGCAGCTTGACATATGGCAAAGGGTACAATGCTTGGAATCAGAAAGTCTGACTCCAATATTTACTACTAGCATGACCATGAGCAAATTACTTCAATTCTCTGGGCCTAAATTTCTTCATTTGTATTATGGGTATTTACCCAACATACCTCAAAAGGTCATGGTGTGGAAAGTGCTTTGTAAAGCTTACGATGCTATAAAATGTTAATTTTAAAAAAAGAAGGAGGGTGACAACAGAGGAAGGGGGAAGAAGAAGATGAGGAGGAAGAAAGGAGAAGGAAAAGAAGAGCAGGCGGCCGCTAGATGGCGCAATGGATAAAGCACTGGACCTGAAGTCAGGAGTACATGAGTTCAAATGTGGCCTCAGACCAAACACTTGACACTTACTAGCTGTGTGACCCTGGGCAAGTCACTTAACCCCAATCACCTCACCAAAAAAAAAAAAAAAAAAAAGAAAGAAAGAAAGAAAAGAAGAGCAGGAGCAGCAGAAACAGCAGAGAAACAACTTTGTGCAGTTAAGTGTAGCAAACTGCAGAGACAAGCCCTGCTGTCAAGGAGCTGCTGATTTGATTGCAGAGAAACAGGTTGTGTGATTTGTCCTTTCTTCTTTTTTTTTTTTGGCAATTGAGGTTAAGTGACTTGCCCAAGGTCACACAGCTAGTGTCAAGTGTTTGGGCCGAGGTTGGATTTGAATTGAGGTCCTCCTGACTTCAGGACCGGTGCTCTATCCACTGCGCCACCTAGTTGTCCCAGTCCTTTGTTCTTGAAGAGGACCGTGACATCAGGAAGATGATGACATGACTTGCAAGTGGATTGGATTGAAGTGAGGGAGGATGGTGCAAAGTCATCAGCCTCACTTTCTCCTCCAGAGCCATCGATCAGGACAACTAGAAATGACCCAGCTGTAGAGAAACAATTCTCATCCTGGGAGAAGCGGTGGTCTGAGTAGGGAAACTGGGTCCCTGACCTGGAGAAGCTCTCAGTCTGTTAGCACAGATGCCCAGATGGAAGGGATCTATCTCAAGAAACCTGTAATTAAACAGGAATCCACTTTTCTGCCACCGTAACAAGTGGACTGGATACCCAACCTCTACTCATTTGATAGTGTTACTGACAAAGTCATGAGAAATTTACTGCCTTGAGTCAGGCCATTCTACTTACGTATTGTTCTAATTGTTAGGAAATCTGATTTTCTTTTCTTATGATCTATTTGACAAACATGAACATTTCCTTCTTCTCTTTTATTCCTCCTCATTTTTCTCCCTTCCTCCTCTTTTTAGTCACCCTCCTTTTAAAAAAAAAATCAATACTCCTATAGTATTTTAAGTTTTACAAAACATTTTCCCAACCATCACCTTTTGAGGTATGTTGGATATATAGTTATATGCATAAGACAAATAAAGAAATTTAGGCCCAGAAAGAATAGAAAATTAGGTTGTATACAAGACCTTAACTCTCCATTACATATAGCTTCTTTTTAAAAATATACATTAAATTTAACCACTCTTACCCTGCTTATATGCATCCTCTTCTGAATTTCCTTCTATGTCTTTTAAAAATGTTTCATTAACACGCTTTTCTTTTTTTCACTACCCCTTCCTTCTTCCACACTCTCCCCACCCCCCCAAAAAAATAAGAGCTTTCTTTTATAACAAATATTTAAAATCAAACAAAACACTTTCTCACATTAGTCATATCTGAAAACGTGTCTTATTCTGCAACTGTAACCAAAAGGTAGGAGGCATGATTCATCATCAGTCTTCTGATCATTGCACTGATCAGAGTCCTTATGTCTTTCAAAGTAATTTTCCTTTACAATATTGTAGTTATTACTTAAATTATTCTCCTAGTTCTGTTTATTTCATTCTGTACCAATTCAGTTGGCAAGTTTTTCCATGATTATATTAAGTTAAAATCTATACCTTTATAGGCTCTACTCATTTCCCCTTGTTTCTATCCTCTAAGGCCAAGAAGACACATTTAATCTCTCTTCAATGTAATAGCCTTTCAAATATTTAAATACAGTTAAAATAAGAATAATAAGATTCAGAGCTGGAAGGCATCTTAGATATCATCTGGTCCATCGAACCAGTGAATTTTACAGAGGAGAGAACCAGAGCCTTCGAGAAATTAAATGACTTGTCCAAGGTCATAGAGGTGATAGATCTGTTACCTGTGAGGCAAGAATTAGGGTTTCTCATGCTAAAATATATGACATATATACTTATATATGTGTGTATAAATCATATATAATATATGTATGTAGAATGCAATTTGCATCATTTCATAACAGAGGATAACCAAAGACAATATTGTTAGTGTAGTCAAAATTATGTCACTAGTTGAGAATGATAAGTGTTTCTAATGTAAATATATATGTATATTGTATGTTTGTATAGTATGTGTATACACACATATACACAGTTTGGTAATAGGCAATAGATAGCTAGATATATATATATATATATATATTATCTCTCAATTAGAATATAAGCTCTTTGAGGGTAGGGACTGTTTTTGCTTTTTCTTTGTTTCCCCAGTGCTTAGCACAGTTAACTTAAGCACATAGTAAATACTAAAATGTTTGCTGGTTGATCAATATAGGAATTATATATTCATTCAAATTTTTTTTAAAAAGTTTGCTGCTGTGTAGTGTGTTTTTAAGTTTGGGGATATCATACTGGGCCTAATCCAAGGACAAAGCATGCTTGGTCATCTACAGGGCCTAAAATGCGCATTGAATTGCACTTTATTCTTTTCAGAGTGCTCTTGTTGATATTTAGTTCTCACAAAATACTACAGGAGAGAGAGAAAGGAAGAAAGAGTAGAGTTTTTGAGGTGAAATGTCTTCTTAAAGGCTATACAAGATGGCATTTAGTTCAGTAATACTTCCAGTCTTCCTTCAGGTCTTCCATTGCTCCCTTTAGCTTTCCCCACCCTCCCTCCATTACACATTCTCTACTTTTAAAATTTTAGCACAAAATGCTGCTGTTCCTCAATCAACAAAGAGGCTAGAGTGAAAGGTATTAAAGCCTCCCCTCTCTTCTCTCTTTAACTAAAAGTCATTATCTTATTCTAATTCAATTGGCAATCAGATTTTTTTTTTCCCTGAGGCAGTGTAGAAAACATTTTGCTGATGTTGAAATCATGATACTGTCTCATTGTAATGTGTACCTTTCTCTAATTACAAGATGCTCAGGCCTGCCTAACTCTTCTGAAATTCCTGTCACTGTCAGTCCAGCAACTTTGCATTTTACCATCATCTAACAAGCCTTACTGCCACTGAAGTGATAGAGTGAACACACAATTTGGAATATTTTAAAGACACTGAGAAGTCAGCAGTGAAGACAGCTACCTGTAATTGCCAGGAGAACAGAATCAGGGTGGGTACTTCATACAGAGAACATATTCTTACTAGGGCCTAATCCAAGGAGAAAGCATGCTTGGTCATTTACAGGGCCTAAAATGCGCATTGAATTGCACTTTATTCTTTTCAGAGTGCTCTTGTCGATATTTAGTTCTCACAAAATACTACAGGAGAGAGAGAAAGAAAGAAAGAGTAGAGTTTTTGAGGTGAAATGTCTTTTTAAAGGCTATACAAGATGGCAACAGAGCCTGCATTAGAATATTGTTCTCTTCCACTAAGAAACATTTCTCAAATGCCTACTAATGTCAAGCTCTATGTTAGACACTGAGAATACAGAGACAAAAATGAAATAATCCCTGACATAAGGGAGCTTACATTTTAATAACTTATTTTCTTCTAACTTGATACACATCAGTGTGATTGTCCCTATTGTCTGTGAGCATCTGTCTAGGGAAATATGAAAAGGCCTCAGACTTAGGGATACCAAGTGCCATGATTATCCCTTAGGTTAGGGAATCCAAGTGCTCACATGTCTTTCAGATTTTACCAATGTAGAGACTCCCTCCAATGATACACATTATAACTCACTCCATTTGCCCATCCTGCTCAACTTTTGTCTATATTCTTCTATAACTTTGTCACAGAGAGCCCACCAAAGACAGGGCCCTTCTTTGTTTTCTCTTGCTATCACCAGGTTACCAATGAAGTACAAGTGCTGTCCACTGGTTATCCTTCATTCTTGCTACCTTCTTGGACCTTTCTTTGAAGACACTTTTTTATGCTACTTTTTCATTTGTAAGTCCAAGTGTATAAACATGTCATAGTTTCCACTGGCCCAAGCACAGGACCCTTCACCACATTCTGATTGTCATCTTTGGCTCCTTAAAAACCATAGTACCTCACAAATTGAAGCCATACAGCAAGACCAGGCAAACACTTGTATTAAAAACATGGACTTTTGTTTCAGGAAACTTGAGGTCATAATAATAATTTTCCAGAGGCAATCTAGTCTGTTATTCCCCTCCACTTCCATTGCTAGACCCATTCCATTTATTTGCTATGGCTTGCCAAGCTTGAAAGGACAAGCTCTGAAGGTGTTTCATTTAATTGCTTATCATTGTAAAGTAGTTCAGACTGTCCATAGTCTTTATCCACTTGTTTTTTTTCCTATGTGGTAGTTAGACCAAACTCTTTGCAATGATTATGGATCTCAGTTAAAGGGCTCTGCAATTGTTGTGGGGCTTGATGTAATCAGTGCCATGTTATCTGCAAACAGGAGCATCTGGAGGATGCTCTCTTGAATCACTTCTTAAAACTGGATTGCACTGGAACTCCTCCAAATCAGTGACAAACACCTCTGGAGAGCATCACCCTGCTCTGTGCCCCAATTGATAGTAATAACCAAAAGGTCTCTAACAAAGTTTTCTCTGATGTTATTTATTTTAAGGACCCATATAATTTGTACATATGCATAGACCACACCTTATTAGAGGATTATGTTTAAGGTGGTGTTTTCCTCTATAGCAAGGGTTGGCAAACTATGGCCCAAGGGCCATATCCAGCCCTCTGCCTGTTTTGTAGGGCCCATGGGCTAAGAATGGTTTTTACATTCAAAAATATAATAACATTTATTTTAAATTGAATGTAAAAAAATTCTTATCTCATGGGGCCTACAAAAATAGGCAGTAGGCCTGATTTGCTCCTCGCACTGCCATTTGCTAACCCCTGCTCTTTAGGACAAAATGCTTTTTGTAGTTGATAATTTATAAGCACAATGGAATTTTGTATCCCCTAAGCCAGTCATGTCGAACTCAAGTAGAAATGGATCCCTGTCCACAATTAACATTATTTATGTTATATTGTATTTGTATTTATTTTGTTAAACATTTCCCAATTACATTTTAATCTGGTTCAGGGTGTATTTGGGACCTTTGTGGGGCCCTTGGGGTCCAGCAGCGTGAGTTTGACACCTCTGCCCTATACCATTTGGTCAGTAGTAAGATATTAAAGATGTGGTCTACTAAGGAATATAATTATTATTGTTATCTCATGCTTCTCATCTTTATAATTAATAACAACAACATTGTGAGGGACTATTATTATGCTATAAGAAATAATGAGCAGGAATTTTTTTGGGAAAATTTGGAAAGACTTAGATGAACTGATGCAAAGTGAAGTGAGAAGAACCAGTAGAACATTGTACACAGTAACAGCAATATTGTATAATGATCCACTGGGGACAACTTAGCTATTCTCAGCAATATAAAGATCTAAGATAATTCTGAAGGACCCATGATGAAAAATGCTACCCACCTCCAGAGAAAGAACTGATAGAATCTGAATGCAGATCGAAGCATCATGTTCTTATTTTTTAATTTCTTTGTTTTTCTTTTTTGTCAGTTTTCTTTCATAACATTACTAACATGGAAATATGTTTGACATGACTGCATATGTATAACCTTTATAAAATTACATGTCTTCTCAATAAGGGAGTAGAATAAGGAGGGTGGGAAAGAATTTAGAACTCAAAATTATAAAAAATGAAACTTAAAATTGTTTCCATGTAATTGGGGAAAAATAAAATATTAAAACTTTTAAAAGTAAAAGTTACTTGTGCTGTAGAGAAAAACAAACCAATATTATGAGATTCTTTGGGGGGTATGGGTTGGGCTAGATTATGTGTGAAATTTTTTCCAAATCTGAGATCTACAATTCTGTTCTAACTCTTCATAGAAGCCTTCAGATAATTGAGTGGCATAGTGAATAGAATGCAGGACTTCAAGTCAGGAGGACTTGAGTTTGAATCCTGTCTCAGACATATTCACTATCTATGAGACCATGAGCAAGTCACTTCCAACAATACCAGGAGAACTATTAAAATAAGGAACTTTTGTTACCAAAAACTTGAGATCATTAAAATAATTTCCCAAAGGCAATTTTGTCTTGCAGCATGCTCTTTCCTTCCTCTTTATTGCTAGATCCAACTTATCCATTTACTATGGCTTTCCTAGCTTGGATAGACAATCTTTATGGGTAGAGGCCTCACCTCAGTCTCAGCCTCAGTTTCTTCATCTATAAATTGAGGATAATAAAAAAGTACCTATTTCAGAAATCTGTTACGAGGATAAAATGAGATCACATAAGTAAAATGTCTTGCAAAATTTGAAGTACTATATAAATATTAGTTTGATTATTAGTATTATTATTCTAGCCCATACCAATTTTTCTCTTTCTTAAACTTTTATTGGTCTTATGAAGGCTTGAAATGGTCTAGCATCTATTTTTTCTAATTAGTGTTTTACTCCTTTCTCTTCTGCTAGACAGTAAGATCCTTAAGAATAGGTACAGTAGTTTATATTTCTTGGCTGTATCCTGCAGAAGAAATTTAACTAGGGCAAGGTAAAACAAGGTTCTAACATGTGGATTGAAGTGGGGATGTGTGCTCCCTCCCTGTGGTGCCCTTAGGCCTCACCACCACCCCTCCAGGATATCATCATTCTGGCACCCTTCTCTCTGAGACTATTTCTCCCCCACCAACCCCTGAGGTTGAGGCCAGACTCTACAAGGATGCACCTCCCTCTCTCCCAATGCGATGGAGTCCACAGACTCCTATGTGCTACCACTCTGCCCATTCTTCCCCTTTTGAATGTTCTCTGAGCCACTGTAGCCATCCCCTTCCACCTCCATCTCCCACCTCTAAAAATATTGTTTCATCAAATGAAAGAATTCCTAATTATGGCTTTACCCCTACAGTATCAGACACAGGGCTAGATACATAATATGTACTCAATAAATACTGTGATGGTATAATGGATAAAGCACTGGACTTGAAGTCAGAAAGACCTATATTGGAATCCCTTCTCTGTTACTTACTAACTCTGTAACCCTAGGCAAGTCACTCCACATCTCTTGTTGTTCAGTCATTGTCATGTCCAACCCTACCCCCATGAACTGTATTCGTGGGGTTTTCTTAGCAAAGATACTAGACTGGTTTGCCATTTCCTTCTCTAATATGTGGCCGTTTTACAGATTAGGAACTGAGGCAAATAGGGGTTAAGTCACAGAGCTAATAAGTACCTGAGTTCAGATTTGAACTCAGATTTCCTGACTCCAGGCCCAGCACTCTATCCACTCCATCACCTAGCTGCCCCCATCAACATCTCTGCTCAAATGTACATGAAGATAGTCTAGTCTATCTCACAGATATATTGTGAAGCTGAGATGAGATAATTCATATAAAGTTCTCAATAAAATTTAAGGCCCTATAAAAATGCCAGCTACTATTATTAATCAAGTCCTTTTCTTTTCATAGAAAAAGAGATTAGAGAACTCAGTGGAAAAATATCCCTTGGTATAAGCTGATGAGTAGTTAGAAGACCTATCTAGAGTCAAAATCTCTCTACCTGTGTGGTCTTGATAAAACTATTCTACTTTTCTGTGTCTCCATGTCCTCATCTTTAAGAAGAAAGGAGGATTGGATTATATTAGATCTAAGGTCCTTTCTAACTCTAAGTCTTATGGCCATCAGCACATGTAGGTAGCTGAAGACAGCCCCCATGCATATCAGTTGACATATCAAATAGATCTGGGTCAAGCAAAGTCTGGGTAACAAGGAGCTAATTCAATTATTTTCTGCGCTTTTTATGTATGAGGCAGAGACTTTGTGTTGTAGTAGACAGAATGTGAGCCTCAGAGTCAGGAAGACAGAGTTGAGGCCTACATCTGACATGTACTGGCTGTGTGATCCTGAGTAGATTATTTAAACTCAATGCCCTAGAGCAGGGGTGGGGAACCTCCTTGAGGCCACATGTGGCCCTCCAGGTCCTCAAGTCCCCTTAATAAAAGGATTTGTTCTGTGAAGTTTGAATTCAGTCACAGGGCTGCACTTGAGGACCTGGAGGACCACATGTGACCTTGAGGTTACAGGTCCCCCACCCTTGCCCTAGGCCATTTTCTAAGACTGTAAAGTACAGTGGAATTGCCCAAGTACGTTGTATGGTACAAATACAAGTACATTGTATGGTAGAAAGAGTTTCCACTCCAGGAAGAAATCACAAATATGGACAAAAAAATGGTTTTGTGCTATATACTAAGACTACAAAGTAGGGAAAAAGTCATAGTTCCTGCCTCAAATAGGTTGCTTGCTTTTTATTGGGAGGTTGTAGTGGGGTGGGTGAGAAGGGGAGTTACATATACACAGAAAAGAATAACATAAGATAGTGTGAGAGTGGCAAAAGAGAGATGCAGACAAGGCAGTCTAAGAAAATAAATCAAATTCCACAGTAGGAAAAAAAATTAAGTTTGATGAAAAAAATATATATTTATTGCAAACAGGATTCCACCAGATGACATTGAAAGGCTAAATGACTATATAATTGTCCCCTGCAAATCTTATTATTGGAGCCTGTCTCGAAGACCAATCTCTTCTAATCCCCCCATACCGTCTTTATCCATTCTCTCTGCCCATGAACGTTTCACTTATGTCAGGTATCAATTTGCATACCAGGTCCATTCCATTAAAAGAATCCTCAGCTCTTATATTCCATTACATTCTGATCCCTTGCTGTCAAAACAAAGTATTTCACACTGGGCCTTTTCTTATTCCTTCCTGTCGGCCTGAGAAAATTAGCAGGGCATTGAGCAGGTTTAGGCAAGGGAAAGGGAAGCAAATAGGAAATATAAAACACTAAGCTCTCAAACATTCATTTCCTGATCATGTTGCTAAATCAATTACCAGCAGCGCTTGGGTTGATATTGGAACAAATATTCAGAATCCAGCAATAATAAAGACTTCTCTTCTTTCAATAGATATCACTACCTTCCCCCACTCAGCTGCTTACAGTCTGTGTGACCTTGCCTAACCTTCCTCACCTCTCTGGACCTCTGTTTCCTCATCTGTAAGGTCACTTCCTAGTCTAAAATCCTATAGTCCTTGAGTTTCCATTGTGGGTCTCCCCATGAGGTCTGAATCTGTTTAGAAATTTCAGGGAAAAAAATGAGACAGAGATAAATTTGGACTGTGGAATGGGCAGATGCAACAGGATGGTGACATCTGACAAACCAAGAGTTACAGCATAAAATAAATCCTATTTGGAGATAAAGTGGGAAAGATGGCTAGTTTTTCAGCTTGGGTTTCTCCAAACAAGGCCTTCATTAAATAAATCCATATGAAATGATGGATTGGTCTGGTATAATCTTGAACAGAATACGCTGTCTATTTTTTTTTCTAGAGATAAACTGAGTTTTCATTGCCTACTTTATACCATAAGTTTTATAGTTTGCCATTTCCAACAGCCTCCAACAAGCTAACTCAGTAGCCTAAGAGGAATCATTTTGATAAACAAGTAAATATTGGCCCAATCCATAAGGCAACCAGAGATGTCCCCCTAAAATCTGGATTCATTGATAGTCTCACACACTTAAGCCTGAGGAACTTATTTTTGTAATCTACATTTAATAGGCATTATGAGATTTAAAGAAAAATTGCTCGTGTTGCAATTGACTCAGTTTAGGACAGATCATTATAAAATTCCATTATCACCACTACAAGTTGGACTATTTGTCATCACAGAAGAGATGACAAGCTCAGAAATACTACATTTGTTATTATCAGATGATAAATGATATTCCATTAAAGCAGCAATACATCATCTGCAAAGCTGCAAAGAAGATATCAAACCTATCAGTACTTGACTTATAATTTAATTTTCAAAAGCTGTCAACTAAAATTCCAAAGGCTAAGCATTTTCATTTTTAAAGTTCATCTTATTTATTTTCCTCATCTGTTAGTCTAATTTTTGTGATATGGCAAAAATAACTGATTATGTGCAATGTATAATTCTCTTTCTTTTGATTAGGTAATATATCAGTTGTCACTTACATATTAAAAATTAAATGACAGATAATAAAACAAGAGAACTGCATGGAGTGTACCTTATTTTCATTGACTCTTATTTTGAAATATAACAGTAAAGGATGGAGACAATATTTGTGAAACACACATACATACACTTACAGACCCCAACCCCAAAAGACATATTTACCAATTATTACATACCCCATCACACCAGCTGTATTTCAGGGAATTTAATGCATGTTTCAATTTTTGTTTTTAAAAAAATGATACATGGAAGAACAAACCACATTAGACCACTTTTATAAATCATAATCACTCCTACTCTTTCTCTATATATAGCCTCATGTTATTCTTTTTATTACAATCATTAGCACCTTTAGGTACCAAGATTGTTCAAAGGATATCAGTTAATACTGGAATATATATCCACATATATGTCTCTTAAATCTATGCTTGCCACCTATGTAGAATTTTCATCCATAACAAAGCATTTTGCAGAAACACAGAACCTCAGAATTGGAAAGAATTGGAAAGATCATCCATGCCAATCCTCATCTAATTAGGAATGCACTTCCCCCAAGTAACATCCCAGACAAGGGGTCACCAGCTTCCTCTTGAAGACACCTAGTGTCAGGGTGGTATTTGGTAATGGCCTCGATTTTTCAGCTGCGAAATAAGAAAAGTGGGACAAGTTGGCTTCTAATGTACCTTTGAGTTCTAAATATATGATTCTGTGATCCTATAATACCTCTGTAGGGGTATATGTGTGGTTCTGTTTATGCTCCATCTCGTCCTTCCTAAAAATTGGCTCCCAAAACTGAACACAATACTCCAAATATGGTCTAACTATGAAGAGCACAGTGAACAGTATTATAATCTATCCTTATAATCTTAAATCTAGAAAGAATCTTAGAAATCATCTAATCCAACCCTAGAATTATAGAATCAGAGCTGAAAGAGACCTTAAAGGCCATTTGGTCAAGCCTCCTCTCCCTTCTCCATCTCATTTTACAAATGACAAGACAGAGGCCAAATTTCTTGCCCAGGTGACTACAGGTAATGAGCACTTGAGGTGGGATTTGAACCTAGGTCTTCTGACTCTAGATTCAGCAGCACTCATTCTACTACCCAATGCTGTCCTCATCTCATGGAGAAGAAAACCAAGGCCCAGAAGAGAAAGGTAACTGGCCCAAGGTCAGACACAGCTAGTTAATGACAGTGAGAATTAGAAAATATTTTCTGCCTCACATTTCAGTGCTTCTTCAACTACAACAGCTGTTTTACTGTCAAAGTAAGAACCATATCCCAAGAGCACTATTCTTCTTCATAATAAGGTGCTGCCTGTCCCACCTGCTCTGTTTTTGACTTTGCATCCTCGCCTGTAGGCCTGCAGCCTAGGCCAGTGTCTGGCACATAGTAGGGCATTTAATAAGTGCTTGCTGATCATAGATTGCTTTGCTTGGTTAGAGGCTGGACACATGTGAAACTTTGGAGAAAGCAGTTTTCAGGATCTTTAAAAGTATAAAATAAAACCATCACATAAATACAAAGATAAAGTACAAGCCCATTCCTCTAACTGGCCCCAGGTTCTAAAGTAGGAAATATTTAACAGTTCATGATAGTCCAAGAAATCAATGATAGCTCCACCACTTCTGAACTCATCATTTCTTCATGATTCTTCAACAGGCAATGAGGAGATAAGAGTTGGGAGATGTGAAGGTGTATCTCCCACAGAAACGTATTTCCTTTCAATCTCTGTACTTGACCTGTACTGCCTTTGGGCCTCACTACCCTCTCCCAGAATACCATCATTCTGGCACCCTTCTCCCGAGGATTATTTCTCTCCCACCAACCTCTGAATCAGGATGGGCCAGATGCTCTAGAGGGTGTGCCTCCCCTTTCTCCCAATGCAACTGAGCCCACAGATTCCTGTGTGGCACCACTGTGATTTCCTCTAATCTCTCCCATCTGAACATCCTTTGAGCCACTGTTGCCAATCCCTCCCATCCTATTTTCCCACCCCCAGAACAATTATTTTATCAGGTGAAAGAATTTCTAATTATGACTCCACTTCCCAGGGTCAGACATAGGGCTGGCCACATAATGTGTTCTTGATAATTATTTGTTGATGGTATAAGTGGATAAGGCAATGGATTTGGATCAGAAAGGCTGGAGTTGCTATCCCTCTTCTGATACTTATTAACACCATAGATCCGGAAAGGTATTTCTACTGCTTCACTAATCAGGCCTTCTGGGGACCTGTGAGAAGATATGTATTAGCATTCAGTAAACATTTTCCACCAGGGAGTTTTATTCTTGTTCATCATCACAGAGAAATAGATATGGAAGAAATTGTAAGTCATCATCTGGTTTAGAATCCTGTCCATAATCTAATCCAATTTAATGCAATTTAACGAGCTTTCATCAGGTGCCTCTGAGGTCCCTTCTAAAGCTAGAATTATAATCCTGTGGTTCCTGGTGTCTATAATGTGAATGGTCTACAAAAGGTTCTCATAACATAAGGGGTTTGAAATGCCAAGACAAAGTGGAAAGCAATGTCTCCCTCAAGAAGCTTACATTCTTTTGGGGGGATATCACATGTAAACAGATAAGGGTATGTGTATATGTGTGTGTGTGTGTGTGTGTGTGTGTGTGTGTGTGTACATATAAGGGCAACAAGGTGGTGCAGTGCATAGAGCACCAGACCTGGAGTCAGGAATATTCATCTTCATGAGTTCAAATCTATCCTCAGACACTTACTAGTTATGTGTCCCTGGGCAGGTCACTTGACCCTCCCTTAGTTTCTTCATTTGTAAAATGAGCTGGAGAAGGAAATGGCAAACCATTCCAGTATCTTTGCCAAGAAAATCCCAAATGGGGTCATGAAAAATTGGACATGACTGAAGCAACTACACAACATGTGCACATATAGATATATGTATATCTATGTATATACATATACATACTTCTAGTTTACATGTTATATACCTGTTCACAAAGCAATCCCCTAGGACTTTAAGAAGTGTGAGCTATAGCTATGTGGCTGCACCTCTAGGAATACCATCCTAATCTGCCAGAAGGGAATGCAAATGGGGTGATTGAGTCAGTTCCAGTGCCCAAGCCCATGGAGAGAGAATGCCTGGGGAGAATTGGGATCAAGGTCATGCCTTTTTGGTGATATAAAACCGGACCTCAGGAAACAGATTAGGGCTACAGATAATCATAGATAGATAGCATTAAAATTCTAAAGGCAGATTATCTATCAGTGTCTATGGATTAGCTGCATGAAGGTGATCATTGAACACAGGAACTGATAATATCAGCAAGAGGGAGGGTAGAAATAGAAGAAAAAAGGGTTCAAAGCAAAGCTCTAGAAAACATCCACTATTAGGGGCCACAACACAGATTATAATGCAGCAAAGGAGAACAAGAAATCAATCAAGTAAAAGCAGAAGTACATAAAAGTAGTATACTAAAAAACACAGAAAAGATTGTATATCCAGGAGGATGGGGCAGTCAGCAGGATCAATACTGAGGGGTCAAAAAGAATAAGAACTAAGAAAAGGCAATCTAGTTTCATAAGTAAGAAATAGGAGATAATTGTAGAGACAGTGGTTTTAGTTAAGCAGTCAAGTTGATAGCTAGATTTCAAAGAGTTGGGAATTGAATGGTACAAGAGAAAATGGAGGCAACAAGTGTAGATAGCTTTTTGTTTTATTTTGATTTGTCATCTACCCTCCCTCCATGAGTTTGGCTTTGAAAGGAATTGGGTACTGGGAGGAGTAGAAAGAGAAATAGGCTGATAACTTGAAGGGATGATAAAGTCATATTTCATTTTTAAGGATGGGACAAAACAGGACATTGGTGTAGACAAAAGGGAAGGTGATATATAGTTCATAAGGAGATCTTAAAGATTAAAAAGGGGGGATAGCTGAAGAGACAACCTGCCTGAAGAGCTGGGAGAGGATGGGGTCAAGAACATAAGTAGAAAAGTTTACCTTGGAGAAGAGAAGGAAAGCCCCTTTGACAGAAGCAGGGAAGTGATGTTGAAGAATTTCTAGGTATGGGATAGAGGAGAAGAAGAAATCACAATTGCTGGTCTATTTTCCTGGAAAAGTAGGTGGTGAGATCCTGAACTTAGGAGGGGAGTGAAGGGGATAAATAACAAGACTTGAAGAGAGAAGAGATAATTTGGAATGGCCACTGTGGAGAGTAAGATAAGTAATCAACTAAGGAAGTACAGAAGGCTTTCTCCACAGCAACAAAGGTCCAACTGAATAGTACAAATTTATAATGGATCCAGTCAGCACAATTATGGGACTCCCTCCAGAGGCATTCAGCTAGGAGCAGAGAAAATGGGTGGAGAGGAAAAGGCAGGAGGTTGGTTGTGGATTCCAGAGTCCTGCAAGGTACATGAGGTAATAGAACAAAAGGGCATAGAATTCAAGAGTAGAGGACAGTGTGTATTTGAACTGACTAACTCCGGGTTCAACAATGTAAGGGAAGGCAAGTGAGGCCTGAGTGAGAATGATGGACTGGGATAGGAGGGACAGATGGAATGAGTGGAGATCATGATGATACTGTTAAATAGGTTTAGGAGAAGTGAGGCACAAAGAAGTTAGTGTTTAGACAGGAACTTCAGAGTTCTGGATTGTGGAGGTGATGGTAAGATCACAGATATGATCGTGGACAGATAGGTGGGTAAAACAATAAATAGAGTGCCAAGTCTGGAGTCAGAAAGACCTGAGTTCAAATCTGGCCTCAGATACTTACTAGATATGTGACTCTTAGCAAGTTACTCAACTTCTATTTGCCTCAGTTTCCTCACTTGTACAATGGGAATAAAGGATTAAATAAGATAATGATTATAAAACAGCACATAGCAAGTGCTATATAAATGTTAGTTATTATTATTATTAGTATTAGTAATTATCCCTGTATGGGACTGAGGGAGAATAAAGGTACAGGTCAAAAGAGCTGAGGAAATTAATGAAAAAAATAGCAATTGAATGCTTGAATTATAATTTCCTAACATATATCATAACACTTTGATAAAAAGCCAAGAAGTCTCTTTTTTATATCCTTTTTTTCCTCCTCTAAGCTTGCCTTATGTACCTTGCATGTATCTTGTGTACATACATATATATGTATGTGTGTGTATGTATATGTATATATACATATATATATATACATATATGCACATATGTTATCACCCCTATTAGACTATAAGCTGTAGAAGGGCAAGAAATATTTCACTTTTATCTTTGTATCCCCGGTACCTGAAAAAGTGTACCCAGCACAGAGTTAGCAATTAAGAAATATTTGCTGATTAATTGATTGACTCATCAGGGTAGAGAGGGAATGAATGATGACTTTTAGTTCTTTGTGAAGATTATGATTGACCAGAATGTATTCCAATGTGTCTCAGAAAATCCAAGTAAAAAAAAATATTGGAAAATACTATCCATAAAGTGTTAACTTTAAATCACATGAAATGTATTCTCTTCTTTAGAGTTCTGTCTCCTCCTGGATCTCCCATTCAGACTCAAAAAAAAAAATAGATGCTACTTTAAGGCACTTGACTATCACATATGCAACTTCTCTACAGGTGCCAAGCTCTGAAAGGTGCCCTTGTCCTTCTGGCTACTTCTTTTCCAATGCTGCCACCTACAAGGGAAAATAATCATGGGCACTAAGACAGAGTGGCCCCCAAAGCTTAGCCTTTGGCTGCCATGTGAAACACAGAGCATTTATCTGTCTTTTTACTTTTTTTTTTCAAATTTGATTTTAAATATTTACAGCATCATACATCTTCCCTATCCGATATTACTAATGAACTGTTATTGTCTGAAAAACTGACTGGATGAGTGATGGCCAACTTAAAAGGAGCATCAATGTTTTATTCACAAAATAGAAGCTAAAAATAGTCAGAAGATGCTTTTTATTATTATTATTGTTATGATTATTATTGATTCCCCACCTCAGAGAAGGTGTTTTGAGCACTTAGCAAAATCAAATATAGCTGAAAACTCCACAGAGTACCATAAAATATATTTTTGAAAAAAAAATCAATAAGTAGGTATAAATTTAATTAACCTGTAAACTGCATGTAAAACGGGTACCTTAAGTACTTCCCCATGGTCCAGGTGCTAGACACACACTAAAACATGTGAGACTCCAGTCCTGATCTGGTTGCCAGATGTGGACTCTGGATTGCCTTATGATAGACGAACCTGGGCAGTCACTACCACCCCCCAGGAGATTGGTCAGCACTCTGCAAACAGAGGCGAAACAACTGGGGCCTATACTGGTTTCCACATCAGCCTCTCCGTATTGTCTGGCCTTTCTGACCTGCACTTCTAGCCTTTTTTGCCTTGATCTTTGCCTGGAATTATGATTCTAGCTTTGAGGCTCTGGTTCTAGTTTGGTTAACTCCCAATCTACTGGCTCTAACTGAGGCTGGCTGTATCTGATACTGTGCTTCATCCTTAATGAGTTTCTGTTTCCAACCTTCATACTGATCTCTGAACTCAAATGTTCAGTCATTTTTCAATATTGCCAGATTCTTTATGACCCCATTTTGGGTTTTCTTGGCAAAGATATTGGAGTGGTTTGCCATTTCCTTCTCCAACTCAGTTTACAGATGGGGAAACTGAGGCAAATAGAGTTAAATGACTTGTCCATGGTCACACAGCTAGTGTCTGAGGACAGATTTGAACTCACGAAGTTGAGTTCACCACCTAGCTGCCCCCCCCTTTTTTAAAATTATGAGGCAGATAGATAAGACACTCTAGTGCCATCAACATCTTTCAGAATAAGTAATATTCTTCCCTTTCCACATTCACCATTTCAACTTTTACCCAATATTTGCTTACTAGAAGCTTCCAAAGTTTTAACTCTGCCAACCATTCTTTGAAGCTATGGTGTCCTCAATTAACACAATCTACAGATTTCTACCTCATCTTCAAGAGTCTCAGAGCCTCCAATTAGCCCTTGATGACCCTCCTCCTCCCCATCTATAGAGAAAATAAAGAAAGGGCATCTCCAAAAGGAATTAACCACTAGGCCACACCTTTTTGACTTTGTTCCTTTTTCCCCCAGAAACACCTCCCTGGGAACCTAATTACACCTCTCTCCAGGAAACTAAAAAACAAAAACAAAAACAAAAACAGCTTTTTCATCCAAAGCAACAGAACCAATGGTTGGATCCTTGGCTGGATTATTCAGAATTAAGAGGGTACCCAGGCCTATTTTATCCAGCATTAGATAATGCCAGACCATTTGACCAGCTTGATTCAGGAAGCAAGAAATTTGGAAAACTCATGAGACTCTATGGAATACAGAAGACCTTGTGTATTCTCATAAAGCTTCCAAAATTTTACCTCAATCATCATAGTCACCACTATGTCTGAACTTTGTCACTGGGTCCAAATTCCCAAGGTTCTTATTTGAAATAATGAAGGAAACTCTAGGCATGGGTGACATTTATCATATAAGTAGATAACTAAGCCAGAAGTTAGAGGAATCCCTTTCCATGCTATTTCCATTTAGAATATTGACTCAACCTTTTAATTTAAACTGTGTTCATTAACTGTGTAGATCTTATTACCTTTGGCATTTTTTGCCTGAAAACATTTAATTTTAATTCTATTGCATATAAGGAGTGTGGAAATGAACAAAAAAAAATACTTTTATTCACTGCCCCAAATTCTCTTTAAAAAAAGTTTCCTTCACAACGTTGGAATAAATAAATGTGATCATTTTCTTTGCTACAAAGATCTGAGCTGCTGGAAGCTTTTGTTTGTTTGTTTGTTTGTTTGTTTTTCTTTTTGTTTTTACCATAGTTATGCTTAGGAAAATATTCTATTTCCCTAAGAGGTGACTTTCTCTGACCATGCATTAATGGACCCTAAAAGAGAAGGTTCTTGGGTCCCTTCTCCTTAGGCCTTGGTCTCTTCATTTGAAAAGTAAAGGGGTTTCCCATGATATCTAAAGTCCCATCCTTCTAAAATTCTATGTAAAAGATTCTCTCATTAGCCTCTAAGATAAATCCAAACTCTACACTTTGCATCTAAAGAGCTTCACCAACTGGCACTGCCTACCTTTCTAGACATTTTCCCCATTAGTTCTATGACCATGTTCTACATTCCTGCCAAACCCAGCCTTCCATCTCCTTCCTTCATCTGTGCCTCTTTGCACAAGCTAGCCTTCATGGCTGTCCCTCCTCACCGTATCTTCTAAGTTTCTTTAGTTTGCTTCTGTAGTATCCTCTGGATCCTGAGATAGCTAAGCTCAAATACCACCTATGGAGGAATCTTTTACTGATCTCTTCAGTTGTTAGTCCCTGCTCCCTCATCTAACTCCCTATGTACTTCTCTGGGTAAATGGAGGAACATGACATCAGGGAGAGGATGACATGACTTGCAATTGATTTTGATTTGCAGTAGGGAGGGCTGTGCAAAGTCACCAGACTCACTTTCTCCTCCAGAGCCATCTGGATTCAATGACCAAATGTCCATCAGGACAACTGGAGATGGCCCAGGATGCAATGGGAGACCTTGGCCCTTTTAAGTTGGTCTTTTTAGGGTTTCCCTTTGAGTGAGGCAATGCCTGTTCAGTGAGTAGGCCCCTTTAAGAAGTGAGTCAAAGGATGGCCCCTTTAATTAAAAAAAAAACTGGGAAGGGAAGACCCTCAAGGTCGCTGGCCAATAGAGAAACGGTTACTATTTATATTCACTCTGGCCAAGAGATCCCAAAAAATAGCCAATAAGTGGTACTTGGCAGGGACCTACTGTTGTCCAATTCAAGAGATCCAGAGTGAATTGGGTTTAAGGCTTGGTCTTGGAGAAAGAAATCAAGCCAGTAAACCCCAAGCCAACAGGTAGCTTTTGGCCATCAAAATTTACCTTCCTTTGGGCAGAACATTCTCAGATAAGGGGAGAGGGGATAGGAGGGTATGGGAAGAGAGGGAGAGGAGAGGATGAGTCAAGTTGCCTAACTGGAACTGGTCAGCTGGGTCCCCATTCAGGTAGCTCAGACTACTCATGGGTTGTAGTTTGTCCTTTGCTCTCAAAGAGGACCATGACGTCAAGGAGATGATGCCATGACACTTGCAATTGACTTTGATTTGAGTGAGGGAGGGCTATGCTAAGTCATCAGCTTCACTTTCTCCTCCAGAGACCCCTGGGTCCAGTTGCCAGATGTCTATCAGGATTAATATTCCTATTATATATGCTAGTATGTTCTAATATGTAAGTTCTTTGAAGTTTGCCATTTAATCCTTCTATGCTCACCTAGCACAGTACTTTGCACATGATGGGTCTTAATAAGTGCACATTCAATTAAGGATGTTGTTGTTGAGTCATTTCAGTTGTGTCTGACTCTTCAAGACCCCATTTTGGGTCTTCTTAGCAAAGATACTGGAATGGTTTGCCATTTCCTTCTCTAGATCATTTTACAGATGAGGAACCTGAGGCAAACAGGGTTAAGTGATTTGCCCAGGGTCACACAGCTAGTAAGTGTCTGAGGCCAGATTTGAACTCAGGTCTTCCTGACTCCAGGTCCATGCTCTATCCACAGTACCACCTAACTGCCCCAAATAAAGATATGGTTCATTAAAAAGGCATTTTTGTGAACATCTAGATAGGAAAGTAACTTCATCAAGAGCAGGTCATGCCCTTATTATTATTATTATTATTATTATTATTATTATTATTATTTCTTCTTCTTCTTCTTCTTCTTCTTCTTCTTCTTCTTCTTCTTCTT